>NC_048430.1:7183169-7204287 GCF_013103735.1 Etheostoma cragini
TGTCCCCCTCCCCCGAGCCCCGCTACCTCACCGCACTAAAAAGAAAAAGAATCAAGGAGAGCGCTCATCCAAGCTGAGTGGACAGCCAGCCAGCCAATCAGCTCCTTGCACATTGGCTCTGTCATCAGGCTTAGATATTTAGGAAGGATCCACTGCTCTGCTGCTGCCGCCTCTGCTGCTCGTTGTGTATATCTATATGTGTGTGTCTGTGTGTGCGTGCGCGTGGAAGCCTGATGAAATGAATTGCCAGGATTGGGCTACTTTCAGGGAGAGTCTCTCCATCCTATAATGTGAGCCGGCTAGCAGTACTGTAAGATCAGGGAGACGCTGCATCCATCAAGCGACGGGCCTCAGGAGGACCAGGCGAGATCCAACTGGAGGGGACATTTTTTTTTAAATTTATTTATTCTTTGCTGTGGAGAAAAGGGATTGTCGTCATCCCTCCATCCTCCTTTTTTTTTTTTTCTTTCTCTGTGGTGCCCCCTCCTTTCTCCTTCGCCTCCACTCTCATTTTCCCCCTCATTCTTCTAGAGGCGCTCGTTGGAATATCAAACCTCCATGTATGACAATTTGTACCTGCATGGATTTGAAGACTCTGAGGCGGTGAGTGTTTGGATGTGTGTGTGTGTGTGTGTGTGTGTGTGTGTGTGTGTGAATCTCTTTCTTGCTATGTTTAGTGATGATAGTAGCTCAGCTGTGCAGAAGCACACACACACACACAAAAGAGGCCTTTTGATGGGTTAGCCAACGGTACAGCATAGCTTGATTGTGGGCTATGCTTGGTTGAAAGGGGGTTGGGTGGGTGTTGGAGGTGTGTGTGTGTGTGTGTGTGTGTGTGTGAAGGGGGGTGAACATTAGGCAGATGGCTTCTGACGTGTGACATTCACACAATTATGTATATATGCCTCTGTGTGTGATGTGTGGTTCTATATATGTGGCTGACGCCTATAAGCCTGTAAGAACAGACATCAGAAGACCATCTGAGCCTGGAGCAGCCATTTAGTGTTCATCACACTGTGTACCTCTCAGAGATGGACCAAGCTGTGACTCAAAGAGAAAGATGGAAAGATGTTAATTACCCATTTCTCCCCTAAGGCCCATTACATTTCCACATTAAATGACAAAATATCTTGTGTCACATTTCTGCATTTATCACTATCACAAAAAAATGCAGTTGAGTATTCCTTATCTGACCCTGCGACTGTGTGATGTATAGACTCAGCCGAGGCTTGGTGAAACATGCATCGTGATGTCATTAAGTGGATTCTGATGTTGATGAGTCACATGCTGATGCTTCTCCATTGGATAAGAGCTCAGATGCTACAGTGTAACCTAAAATCTTCCACACACATGCATAAAATTCTGTTTATGACTTGTTAGTGTTGGATTGAAGGATAAAAAACAAAAGTCAACATTTTCTTGGGGTAAAATACATGCAACTATTGTAGGGTAATTGCTAGTAACGCTTCTACACTTGCACTTGTGTATATATACATACTTGTGTATATAATATCACAAATTGGAATCTGTTGTATATAGAAATATATATGTGTGACTGTAAAGGTAGTAATCCAGAAATTTAGTATTACATTTCTGTAAAGTTGGTGGACCTGCAAGAGACGGATTTAAGAAAGACTAGGCACATTGAAAGCAGCAGAGGCTGAGATGTTTCACTTTAGTGTCTAATATGGGTTAAAACAAAACTGATGTAACTGAGTATATTATACCCCCACTGCCTGGTAAATACCCACATCTTTGGAACTCCATATCCCCAGTTTGTTATGAAGGCTTTTTGTTAAAAACTTTTTATCTCAAGCCTGATGATAACCCTGATGATATCACTATGCCATTATCAGGGGTTAGCCACAAAAGACATAATACAACTGTTTCCATAGCCTATAGTAGTACTTCTCTTGACTGATCGTGGTGTGGGAAACTGGTGGAATGCCCACTTTAATAAAAATATCAAATACTCCAGCAGAAACATTTGACTGTTTACCTATTAGTGAGGAATATGTCACTCTGTAATCTGGTCATTCTTGTAAATCAACCTAGTAAGCTTAATATTTTCTAAAATTAAGAAAATATTTAAGTTCCCCAAACGTGCCACTTTGTGATTGAATGCACACAATATAGGCGAGGAGTGTGCTGAAGTCAGACCTTGCTGGTGCCAGCTTGTAAAAAAAAAAAAAAAAGTGCTTAGCTGTGATGACTAGCTTGATTGATCTTCTTGAGACGAATGGTCTTCCTTAATTGAATCATTAGTGGCTGATTGTTTGGACTGACACAGCAGAGGAAGCACTCGGCCCAGATATGTCCCAAAAAAAAAAAAAAAAAGTTTCATTACTGGACTTCGCACTGTATGGCAGGATGAACTTCTGCAAGTCTAGCATGTCTTAAGGCACTAAACTGATGATGAAAAACCCTGAAAGTATGCAAGAGAAGGGACAGCAAAGAAACAATCAATTTCAAATCCAACATTCTGGGATTTAAAGCTGTTTCTATGGGTATACATCTCAGTGTACCTGAACATGGCAATAAGAGATTTCACCAAAGATAACATTTCAAACGCATTTCTCTCCCGTATATACAGTATAATTGATATGAACACTATTGTAACATACTGCCTACTCACCTGGACCTATTTGTCAGCAGCCCACGAATTACTGTCAGCTTTGGTTAGCAAAGGGCATCTAAAACCCACAAGTTTTGGAAACTTAGGAATGCAATAATATTAAAATAATTCCTCAATTTAGACTCAAATCAGACAGTGAGATACTGGGGAAAATGTTTGACTTATTATGGAATAATTGTGTTTGACTATTTCACAATTTTAAACTAAGGTAGTATATCTACTTTTATTTTATTTTTTATTTTAGAGTGACAGTAAATATATATCGTAATCCAACCTGGGCCACTGCAAAGACCTCAGCCTACATGGGCGCACGCTCTTACTAGGTGAGCTAGAGGCTGCCCTGTATATCTATATTTTGACCCGGTTCTTTATATGATACCTTTTGACATACTATCTCACAATTTTGACTTGCATCTCATGATTTTGACTCGCCACGCATAGTTTTATTTTTCATATCGTCCATGTTTTTTCCTTTTTCCTGACGGAAATGGTCCGTACGTAAATGAACTTAACAGGACGTTGATGCTTACATACGCTTAAGTGTCAGTGGTTAGGTAAAAGGGAATGTGTGGAAATTATGCACAAGGCGTGACTATTGTTTACTGTGTGTCAGTGTCATGTTTCATGTGCATATGGAATGATTGCTATGAAAAGTTTAAAATTAAACATCCTGGATCAAAACATGCAGGAATAAGTCTGGCTTTTTCTGGGAGCAGTGACCAGACTCATCATTATCCAGAATTGTCTGGAAGTGTGAGATTGCCTGTGTTTGGTCATACAAACTGCTGACAGCACAGGAATAGAAATTCCACTTTGTCTGAGATGCTCCTGGCAGTCAGCTCTTTTATACATCATCCATTTCACCTTTTCTGTATTCAGAGTGCCAAGCCACCAGTCTGGACTTGGCACGTTGATGTGAGCCCCAAAACTGAGGACAGTCAATGGTCCCATAAAGACAGTTTTTCTTAAGTGGACCTCATTATGCTTTGCAGTTCTCTGACTCTTGAGCTGTCACTGGGATGAAGCTACAGTACATCCTTCTTTTTAATGTTAGAGAATATGCGCTTTTGTCTTTTCAGACTTGTCCACACCTTTTTCGACTCTTGAGTCTTTGATATTGGAACAGTGTCTCGCTGAATCAACACTATTAGGAGCAGAGTACTGCCTTTAGCAGGGATCTACTACTTGAGTCGGGTCTCTGAAACAATGGTTAAACGTCTTGAGACAGACTTATTTGGTGACCAAATGCTCCAAATACCAGCCACAAGATCTTAACATAATCAAGTCTATAGATTACCAGTAGCCAAAGATGAGTCAGCTCGCATAAAATATCTCAGCTACTGTATACAGTTCCAGTAACCTACTGCGTGATATTTGTTTGCAGGGCTCAGCTGATTCATATACTAGCAGACCATCAGACTCAGATGTCTCTCTGGAGGAGGAGCGGGAGGTGCAGGCCCAGGTCCAGAGCCAGAGCCCAAGTCAGAGCCAAGGACCGGGACAGAGCCGCCAGGAGAGGGAGCAGCAGGCCACCACTCAACTGGAGAGAGCCAAGGTGGCCCACCTGGGACAAAACTTAGCCAAATGAATTTGCTGTGATGTTTACATACACTATACAGACTTTTTTTTTTTCTGTTGACCATACTGGAGTTTTTTTGAAGTCCTTAAAGTCTGGAAATATTAAATAGAGCTGGCTGATAGATATTCCAAGTAGGTGCATGTGTTTTCTTTATCACTCACTAAGTGTGTTTCCGTCCTCCAGACTAAACCTGTGGCCTTTGCTGTAAGGACCAACGTCAGCTATTGTGGCGCACTGGATGAGGATGTTCCAGTACCAGCCACAGCCATCTCCTTTGACGCTAAGGATTTCCTCCACATAAAAGAGGTACATGTGTACTTCTTAATTAATCATGACGCCTGCTGTATATACTACTATGTGAATGTTTCACGCAAAAATCTGTGAACCATGAAGTTATGGATTTAAAGGATTTCCCTTGTGTGTTTGTTCCGCTTATTTATTTGATGGTGTTCAGAAGTTCAACAATGACTGGTGGATCGGTCGGTTGGTGAAAGAGGGCTGTGAGATCGGCTTCATCCCCAGCCCTCTAAAGCTCGAGAACATCCGGCTCCAGCAGGAGCAAAAGAGAGGACGAGTCCAAGGGTAAGTAGCAGAAAAACACAATTATGTCTCCTTATTTGTCCCACATATGGTCACACAACAGTTAAACAAAAATGTAAGTATTAGAGGTAATTGCTACATGTTACTCAATCATAGTTCAAATCACAGAAAGGAAGGAAATAGATTACCATTAGTTTTCTTTTCTATGAAAAAGACACATTTTTAGTTTGCTTGCTTATAAACAGCCCTTAAAAACAACTCTCTGGCTTAACTATGACCTGCCGAAGTTGGTCAAAAATATCCTCCAACCATTCTTTTCACTGCCTTTTATTTTCATTTCCATGCTGAAACTTAATGTATGTTCAGACAACTTCTGAATGCAAGCTTTGCTCGTTACTGCAGCTACTGGTATTACCACCACTTGATCTCATTATTTAAATTTATGAATCTGTTATTCAATCATGTGTGTTGGAGGTGTTTTTACTGTCTGATATTGGAAATAGTCAAACTTGTCACTTATTATTTGACATTCTGAAATTTGTCAGGCTCAGTTTCTTTTTTTCTTCTTTTTTTAACCATTTTAAGCAAATCACACTAACTAGGTGTTTAACAATTAGTTGATCAGCAAAACTTTAAATTGAAATCAATTATCAAATTTTTTTTTGCTACCATTTTTCACCATTATCTGACATTTTATAGAACGATTGATCAATTAACCAACTGAGGGAATTTGGATTCATGATCTCAGTCATATCTAAAAATGCTGGCTATGGCCTTGATTTTGTGTAAGAATTGTTGAATTTAAGAAATGGTAAGCCACTATGGTTCACAGACAGAATGCAAGTTTTTTGCCCTACATCCAAATTGTATCAATTTCTCAATTTTTATACATTTTAATGCAGAACAAACACTATGGAGGCTGTTGATGTCTGTCAATACAGCTCCTGGGCAGACTGGGTTGGACTACAGACAATAAAGATGATTTAATCAGATGCTGTAGCATATATTCTGTCCAGTATGTCCTTGGTAAAAGGGAATAGATTAAGAAAATCTCTTTAAATTATTTTGAATTCTACTTTGACCCACGTCTGCTCCTGACTCATGATTATTTACTCCATCACTTCTACTTAGCCGTCCAGTGGAATCGTTATAATAGCTGTAATTAGCGGTCCTATCAGCCTCCTAGTTTCAATGTGTGTGTGTGTGTGTGTGTGTGTGTGTGTGTGTGTGTGTGTGTGTTTAATGTGTCTGCAAGGTTCTGTCATCCAGAGTGCGTACTATAACTCAAATGCACTTCCTCAAGCCTTGTTGTTGAGTTTTATACTAATCTTACGAGACTGGAGGGCTTCAGCAGTATTCCTTACTAGCTTGACTTCTGTGATTTTTTTTGTCACCAAGCCTCGCAGACAAGAAGAGGCATTTGAACCACATTAACCAGGACTACATTTTCACTGTAACTGAAAAACAGAAGCCCTACGTGAGGTATGCTGCTTCCAAAGACGATGGGAATCTGAAATATAAATAAATAAATGGAAAAGCCCCTTAAGATAAAATTTGGAGTTGCCATTGAAAAAGTAAAATGGCAAATGGAAACGAGTAAATGCAAAAGGGAGTGGGGAAAACAAACAAGACTATTATATTATTTATCCGATTTTTTCCCCCCCCCCTTTTTTTGAAATTTACTTATACCCTGATTTTCCACATTGTTGCATTAAAACATTTCTTAATAACTTTAAAAGCGCTCTATAAAAATGTGTTTTCTTTTTTATTTTCATCTCCAGTTTTCTTTGTGTGAAATTTTTGTGTTACTTGTCATAAAAGAACAACTCATCCAAATATAGTCAGACTCAGTATGGTGTGAGGAAACCGTTTTCAATTCATTACCTATGTACCTACCTATTACTGACTGCAAATGGAACTGTTTTCAAAGATGTAGCAACCACCTCTGGTCTACTAGACTGATGTTTTATCTTACCAATGCTTTAGGTTGTGTATTAGCATGCATTACTTGTGTGTTCAACTTTACATACATTTGGCCTTTTCACTGCATGCTGCTCACATTTTCTCATCCTTTTGTAAAGCCAGCCTGTCATAAATACACAGGACCATGCAGGATACTCCTTATTCACAAGCTGAAGGCCCTCGTATGTTGTCAGTTATATACCTGTACTTTTATGGCTGTGAACTGCTGACGGTTGATTTGCTGCCTGTGTTAACAACCTTACAATTTGTGATGCCAATTGAAAGATGTAATAACTCAAAATAGTAATTACAATGAATTAGATGGGAACATTCCCCATGTTTTGGACCTTACCTCTGAAGCCTTTATGTTTTCAACATTAATCCCCTGGTGTGTTTCTGTCTTTCTTTATCCCCTTCTTGTCTTTTCCAGTAAGTCTGGAGGGAACTCTTCTTCCAGTGTAGAGGATGAGGTTTCTGCCTCTATCCGACCTCTCTTATCCTCGGCAGGTGAGGACATCGGTTAGGGGGAGAGGGCAGTTAATGGCCAGCTGCCAGTTTAGAGCCAACTTCCTGAACCGCAACTACATAGAGAGAATAAGACGCTTAACCCTTCCCATGTCGCTACATAGAGCATAAGTTCACTGCGTAGAGTTGTTGGTACATTTTCCCATGATCCTCCTCTTCCTCCAGTTGAGGACTGCAGGCGTTCTCAGACTGGGGCTTACCACAGTGTGAACCCAACGACAAGCCTATGAACCCCCCCTGAACTGCACTCATGTGACTTTGTGAATATGAACTTAGGAAAAAAGAAATACTTTTTATAAATCATCATGACGGTTGTCCTTTATTAGGTTTAATTTGCTAAGAATTATGAATCATGTGAAGCATGTTTATACAAGATATTAAGGTGACGCCGCTACTAGCAGCAGCTACTGACAACAGTCTTCTCTCCCCTTCTACAGGAAAGCAGAAACAGAAAGTGGTAAGTTGGTGACGGTAAAACCTCATCATTTACCATCCACTAGACTCTTGTTGCTGCCATCATAAAATGACAGGAACCAGTAGCACTGGCAGGAAGTTACAACCTCATGTCACGTCCAAGTGCACATAATATCTCAACCCTACTGAAGTATACACTGTCATCACCATTCCTTTGATGCCAATGAACTGTAGTGCCAAGTATTAAAATTGAAACTTCCTTTCCAAGTTCTGGGGGATAGCAGTAGATAGATTACATTTGGGCTGAAAAACCCCAAAACAGCATCTAATAGGATGAATGTGTGAAATAAATTGTAGAGGATACCAGATTATAATAATGCAGTGTTAAAGGAATAGTTTGACACATTGGGAAATTCACCGTCTTGCCAAGAGTGAGAGGAAACAATCTATACCACTCTCTATACTGAGATGTTTGCTATTCTTTGAGCCTTGCTAGCAGTGATAAAAAATGTCCCCAGGATGGTGCTAGAAGAAAAGCCATGGAGTCATTATAATCAAAATGGATTATGGTCTTAGTAGATTTTCACGAGAATGAAGATACTTTCAGCTACAGTGGAAGCTAAGGAAGCAACTTAATAGTTAATTGTGAAAATGCAGCCACTACTAAATACTTAATCTTGAACCTGAAATACCAGTCAATTTACAGCATAGAAATGTTTTACTAAAACATCTGTCTGAATGTATGTGGTTATAATTCAGTATCAGATTGAAAATTTAGGTTCCCCATGATAATTATAATAATAATAATTTAAAAAAAAATTGAAATTGCTAATTCAAGTTTCTTTCTGTCCAGACAAATAAAATCAAGTCAAACTGGTTAAATTTAAACCTACATATTTTCTACCTAATTATGTATTACCCTATACCTTAATTGATAAATGCAAATTACTTTCAATCAAGCAGCTTGGCAAAACTATATTAGTCGTGAAGATAGCGCAGTAAACATTGTATACTGCACTGAGCCATCTCCATGACAACTGAGCATTGACTTAAAGCTTGTAAGTGGACCTTGATTTAAGATGTTTGGGTTTTTGGTTGGATTAAATTGTTCTCTCAAACTGAATATTTTATATCTGAATATTGTGAACGCTGGAAAAGATGCATAAAATATGTTTGAAATTGCATAACTAACCGACTGTAAACTTCAGAGGAAATTCAGATAAAGTAAAAAATGTCAGTGTTGTAAGTTTAGTGGTATTCAACATTATGTTAGTATTTCTACATTAAATATCCAATAGTGATTGAATTTCACAATTAAGTCTTCAGTTACTTAAAAGTATACATAGTCTCCAGGGTGTAACCCTGTAATATCTGGTATTACTACTTTGGCATGGTACAGTGTTGTTGTGCTATCTTATCGTGATACTTGGTTTGCTATTGTGTTAAATTGTTAGTGTAGTTTTAGTGATTGTTTTACAATAGAGTAGCTATCATATCCTCCATCCATGTAGTAAATGAAAACAAAATGTATTTGTCTGTCAAAATGTAATTACTTGTTCCATTTTAAACATAACCATATATGTTAATGAAGTCAATTATAATGTACGTATATAACTATGTGCTGCATTATCAGGAAAAGAGTAACAATATCAGTCAAAATAGTCTGACATTTTTCAGGAACGAATAACCTCAATAAACATAATTCTTTTAAAAATATATAATTTTATTACATTTTGACAATTTACATTTTAATTTGCTACATGCTTTACTGTGGCAATACACCATCCGAGTGTAGTTCAAGGTCAGCTGACTCAGCAGTCCATTACAGCTGTCTGCTCTGAATATTCTGGTTCAATGTTGTTTATGATGAATGTACTGCTGCTGGTTAACATATGTTTGCGTTAACAGACGGAGCACATCCCCCCATATGATGTGGTTCCCTCCATGAGGCCTGTAGTGCTGGTGGGACCCTCGCTCAAGGGTTATGAGGTAAGCTGCCGATCCTTATGGTTGGACAGAAGAAAAAAAAAAAACTTAAACTTTAGTCACTGTTTAATCGGCCTTCATTCAAGCACTATAATTAGCACTGATTCAGCACCACTGAATGACACACAACAGAGATGATTACATGTGATGTTTACTAGTGCAAAAAGGACAATATTACTGGAAGGAGATGAGTCCTGGACATCTTTTCCTGAGTCTCCCAAAATAGCTTGCTGTTGGCGCTGTTAAATTTGAGTGTGTCAGCGCCGACTTAACATCCAGATTGCAGCCAACCTAACAAGTACTTTAAGAGGTCAGATGAAAATATGTTGTGTAATTGGCACATTTGATCTCATTGCTTCCACTACGGTTTATAAATGTGTTGTGTACAAGGAATGCATGAGTATGATGACCAATATCCAGTAGTATAATTGTCATGGTGGTCACAGATGAGGGGATAAAACTGATGAAGACAGGTTAGATTTAAGATTTCTAAACTTGGTAGATGTGTAATGTGGAGGGGGCTTCAACTCTAGTTGTGGCCTGTAAAACCCAAAACTATGATCTTAACGCTACAATGCCCCAGAGAGCTGAGGGGAACTGCAGATTTGATTGATTTTACTGTTGGTTTGTCACTATAAGCGACACCTTTACCATCACACACAATGCATTGTTAAAATAAAAATATGATTAGTGCAGCTTTTAAATGTTTCTTTCCTACATCCTACTTTTAGAGAAAAAATGCTGCTGCTGTAATTGATAAATGTGAGCTTTTACATTTTTAGTAGTGCCTAGTTATTTGAATTGTCCTCTGCTTGTACAGATTGATATCAATAAAGTTGATACATTTATATTACAACCGTAAATTTACTGGTTACATCCTATGTCAACTATTAAGTTGATGACCTCACATCCATCCTGTTTACTCATAACGCATCATAATATATGTCATTATGTTGTTTTTAGCAGCACACAAAATGTCATCTGTCTTGTTCTCATGGATTTGTCTCATTGATGGGTGCTTATCATATATTTAGGACTGGAGCTTTTCCCAGCATGCATTAGACAGGAGACTGGGATCTGTAGACCAATTATTACATTCCTGACATTGACAGACACATATTTCCACACCCACCTATTGCATGACAGTATATGTGTTCAGTCCAACAATTCAGTCTGGCTGCTACAAATGGCAAATGTTTCTCATGGTTCCGCGCCATCTGTGGCCAGAGGCACTGTGTTTTTGGGAGGTCCGTCCGTCCCGTTCTTGTGAACTCATTTCATCAGGACCCCCTGGAGGGAATTTTTCATAATTTGGCAAAAACATCCACTCAAGGATGAACCGAACTCACAAAATGCTTTTTTGGTCATAACAACAACATCAACACAATCTCAGGTTAAACTGTAAAACAAGACAGTGCTGAGAAAATATAAACAAAGATTCTAATACTGTATTGCCTAGTTAAGCCTAAAAGGTTTTCAGAAACTTATTTTAGCTTAGCGTTTAACTGCTATACAAGATTGTTACTAGCCGGCCGCCATTCTGTGTCAATTCGGAAAAGCTGGATGTGCTTGCATTAACTCACCCACCAGTGGGAGTGTTCTTTAGCGTGGTTCATCACAGTGCATTCTGGTAGTTTTCTACCCTTTAAACAAATGGTAATATCACAGCTTCTTTTTCAGTTTTCTCTGGTTATGCAGCACCAATTTTAAAAATGTGTATGCCGTTCTACTGTATAGACAGCCCGGATGTGAAATACTTCTTTAAAACAACCCGTACTCAAAGAAAACAACAAAACATTTAAAACAATACCCACCTTTTGTACTTCATTTGCCAAACTGTTGTCTTTTTTTTCTTTTTCTTTTTTTTCTATGCAGGTTACAGACATGATGCAGAAAGCACTGTTTGACTTCCTCAAGCACAGATTTGATGGCAGGTAAGACAGATGTGTTAATTAGGCCCTGTATTGATTATGTGTGTGATAGTTTGGCAAATAAATTGGTCATATTTTGAATACCAAAGTTGGCACAATGATGCATCTCAACATTGCACTTTAGCAAGTACATTCACTGTTTTTCCTGAAGCAGAAAAAAATTACAGGTCCTAATATCTTCTTTTGAATACAGCCAAAAGTGTCAATCAGTTACATTTTGAGAATTGTTGCTGTTGCAATTGTGCTGCATACACTGAATTTGTCATCTAAGCTCACATATCCTGCCGTCTTTAAGTATGATAAGCTTAGCGGCTTTAGAGGATTGTCCATATTTAGAAAAGAGCAAGCGACTATAATATATTAATTTAACATGAAGATGAATAATATGGGGCGAAAAAACATTTTGTTATACGGCAATGCTTCAAGAAATGTTAGACAAAATATTGGACAACTACAAGAAAATCTTCAGTCTAGGCTACTTGACAGCATCCATCACTTAATTAATCAATTATTTAGTTTATATCGTAGACTAAATACATTTTCTCTGCACACCACTTAGAATCGACTAATTCATCTTAGTTTTTAGGTTTAAAAGTGTTAACTCTTTCTAACCATTTTACAGGATATCTATCACACGAGTCACAGCAGATATATCATTAGCCAAGAGGTCTGTTCTCAACAATCCCAGTAAGAGGGCCATCATTGAAAGATCCAACACTCGCTCCAGCTTAGGTAAGAAATGTCTGCATTCATTTTAGTCTGCTTTTAAATGGAAAACCTTGTCACTTTTTCATATAAATGGCACATGTGTAGAGACTTAACAATGGAGCAAATTCAACCAACTTATCTCATTTAAAAAAAAAAACTAAAAATGGGCAATGATAATAGAAACAAAGAAACTTATAGTCTTGAACAGTGAAGTCAAAAGAACTTTAAGAAAGCTTTAAATGTTTCAGAGGTGAGTACTGAATCCGTGGATGAATTATTTACATTGTTTACACAGAACTATGCACATCTGAATGCGTGTTGTGTATTTAAATTATATCTTGTCTCATCAGCTGAGGTGCAAAGTGAGATAGAGAGGATCTTTGAGTTGGCCCGCTCTCTGCAGCTGGTGGTGCTGGACGCTGACACCATCAACCACCCAGCCCAGCTTCTCAAGACCTCCCTGGCCCCCATAATTGTTCATGTTAAAGTCTCCTCGCCAAAGGTACTGAGTGTTGGGAGGAAATAGCCAAACACATAGAAAACACATCTCAGATCGGTTCAACTCTTGATGACAAGCTCAGGAGCAAGTTTACCTGAAATTTATTTTTGATGGCAAATACTGAAGGAACAGCTGTTTTTTTATCAGATTACCCTGATAACCCTTTTTATTTAATGGGTTACATGGACCAATCAGCCTAATCATTATGTCAAGACTGGACAAAACCAAACTCGGCATAAGAAAATGAAGCATGTGATATATTCTCCACAGCCACTGTCCTACAGTGTCATTCAGTTGGTGGAGACAAACGACAAGAAAAACTAGACATGTTAAAGGTAACAGTTCTCATATTAGGTTAAATTTTACCCTCCACTGGTGTAGCAGCTTAGCACAAGCCCGATGTTCCTACAACCAGCATGACATTCTGTACTTTAAAGCCACAGACTAAGATGCAAGGCTATTTCCAATTTAGCGTGTGGAGTCAGTGGTAATATGCACCTTTGCATGAAAGAATACATCTACTGCACTTCTTCCCTCTACACGAGGACTACAGCAATGACCAGACTACACAAGACAAACTCCCAAATAGTAACACAGATCAGTAAAGATGTGTCTTCAAAGTTTGATTGAAAAGGTGCACTGGTTTAAATGCAGTAACATCCTGGTCAGGTGACTTACACTTGTTTCACCACACAGATCCCAGCATGCAGATTATTTTTGCTTTAATGTGCAAATCTATTTTTTTTTTTTTTTTAAAGATACAACTGAAACTTGCATTTTTCTCTCAAGAGCCATGTGGACATTTACCAATAATGGTGCTGAAACATTAGCATGCAAATTATTGCCATTCAAACAAAAAGGCTATATAGTAGGGATTAAATGCATAATTTGTCAGTTCACTTTATTTTGGACCTATACTTTTACAAATTAAAGAGACTGGGGGAAAAAAGATAATAAACATGGAAAAAAAGTACTTATTTCTTTGAACAACATTTGACTAGCACCATTAAAGCTCTGCATACACAATAACTTCCTCAGTTGTTTTAGGTCTCACTTTGAAAAAATATTTCTCTCATTGCTCATTATGAACTAGAAATGATGGAAGTACTCACTGACCTGAAACAAGTGGCCCCAAAGCTGCGATGCTTTTGGTTCAGTGTAACTGCAGCATCTTGTACTTTCCTACCCCATAATGCAGGTTCTGCAGAGGCTAGTCAAGTCCAGAGGGAAGTCCCAGAGCAAACACCTGAATGTCCAGCTTGTGGCAGCTGACAAATTGGCGCAGTGTCCTCCAGTAAGTGGCCATCCTTAAATACTGGCTTGTAATGGCTTTTTGACCTCCTACATTTACTGTTTTTATGTTAAAAAAAATTCAAGTTTCTGATTCCCAAACTAAGTTTCTGCTCTCAAAGACAAGGGCCTCCTTAGCTCAAATGAGATTCAGACGTATTATATGTTCCTTTCAGCAAGCTAGTCAAATCCATTCACAGTATTTCGCTCACGAAATCTACTCCAGCCAATCGTACTGTAAAACATAATTCTGTCTGGTCATTCAGTCCAACCAATCAGCCTTTAATCCTTAATCTTACAGGACAGTATATCGTATGCAGTATTTTTTATTATTATTTTTATATGTATTTATTTAAAAAACACACACACACACCTCTTTGTCAAGGCATAAGCCTCTAAGTAACCTCATAAACCTTTAAGTAACCTCAGGGCGCTGGTCCAGCTGGCAGCCCACGCACTCTGACTCCATTTGTGCATGAATAGGTCCTGAGCATGTGTGTATTTCAGGCCTGTGTGTAGTGATTACTAAGAAAGCAGAGTGTAAATTGTAATTTCTCTACTGGGGATCAATAAACGGTAATTATTATCATTTTTATTAGTAACTACCCACTGAGCCAACCTGGCCACACTATTTTATTTTCTCTGTGTTTGCATTATATGTTCACATTAACTCATTCATGTAGAGTTAAAATACTGACATTATACTTGTCCCACAGTAAAACAACAGGAACACCCATTCAATGTCAGTGTGGAGATCATTGATATTCCATTTCGTATCCATCAGTAGCTTCATACCTGCCTTCCTCCCTCTGACCATCTGCTGCTAACAGGAAATGTTTGACATCATCCTGGATGAGAACCAGCTGGAGGACGCCTGTGAGCATCTCGCTGAATACCTCGAGGCCTACTGGAAAGCAACCCATACCTCGATGGCGACGCCTCTGAACCCCCTGCTGGGGCGCAACCTGGGCCCCACCACCCTCACCCCCTACCCCACCAGCATCTCTGGACTGCAGGTACACAGCCCTGGTCCCAAGGTCCCTTATGGGAATGTTTTAGTTTGTTTTTGTTATTGCTCTTCACACTGTCTGAGGAGATGATAAAGGTAAGTGAGAAACCCAGGATAACGGCAATCATTTCCCAATGCAATACATACAATGAATGTTTTGCTAGGAATGTCATCAAATGTAAGGAACACAGTGTGTTGGGTATTTTCAATTTTATGGGAATTTTATGAAGCTATAGTTTTTGTCTCTGGTTACCACTGTAATTTTATCTTGATTAAAAAAAGTAACCGTGATGCCTGTCTGCTTCAAGATGAGCAACATTACACATCATTTCATCTGGGCAAATAAAATGTATTTAGGTGGATGATATTAGGAGGCATTAAATAAAATGCATTGATGTCCAGTCCTTTGTCTTCACCCTCACCTGTGCCCCTGGTATGTTCATGTGATTAGCAGACCCAAAGAATACGACAGAGCAACCACACGGGAGACCACTCTACTCCGAACGAACGACGCAACCTGATGACATCAGACGAAAATTACCACAACGAGCGGGCGCACAAGGGACGGAACCGCATGTCTTCTGGCTCACAGCATAGCCGAGAGCAGCAGGACCCCTACCAGGATTACCAGGACCCCTATCAGGATGCATACAAGCCACATCGCAATCGCAGTTCGCCGGGCAGCTACAGCCATGACTCCCGACACCGGCTCTGAGCCCACTTCTATCATCACCAGGGCCCAAATGGCCCGGATTTCAAAACAAACGCTGCAACAGAGCCAATACGGTCCCAAATTGTACCTTTTTTTTTGTTTTGGTTAGTGTTAATTTTTTTTGTCTACCTAGCAATTTTTCCTCTTTAAAAGTCCAACAAAATCCCCTTCAGGTGTTTGTTTTTAATCAAAACCGCAAGTAGTCCGAGGTTCATGATGCCAACTAATGCTGTAAAATGAATTAATTTGAATGTTTTTTTTGTTTTCCGGGACTTTTTGGGATTGTACTAACACAACGATCAGCAGACGCGCAGCGCAGATTGTGCTTGTTGCCTGTGTCAGCAAGCTAATTATGGATAGTGGTCAGGTGGTGATGGTGTATGTGCTTCTAAGTGCCCGGGACATCGCACCAGGTTGGAGGGGAGTCCACTACACACAGACTGCTGAAAGCTGCTGACCCATACCCTGGGCCATGTATAAATCTTCTCACCATTTAGCTTATTGCATGCTGATAGCTGATCAACCTCCGCATCCACTTCATTGATATTTTGTACTAAGCATTCTGGATTCTCTTATAATGAGGTGTAGATACGGAGGTCCAATTTTCTAAATCACCCGTTTGTGTGGAAAGGCGTAAGGTGGTGATTTGTGTGGGTGGTGTGCAGATGATATCTGGCTGCTAGTTTCAAAAACTGGTGCTTCATATTCCCAAACTATTTTGCTATTTGAAAGTCACTTTGAACAAGGCCAGCTTTTCTGTAGCATAGATTTAGGATTTCATTTGGGTGACGACCCTCACCATCATAAGCGGAGCAGATTCTGATGGTGCTGCTGGGATCAGATCTCAGTTACACTGTAGGAGAAGGCAATACTGCTTCTGTTGCTAACAGCTAGCACTTGGAGAGTTAGAGCAGGCACTAGCTGTGAGTCTATCAGTAAGTATAGTGAAATACAATAGCAAAATATTACTTGAGATGCCGTTTTGACGTTGTTGAGATGTGGACCAGCATAAAAACAAATACAGTGAGAACCTTTTGAGACATTTGGAATGTTCTCTCTGATATTTTTGGCCCTGCCAGCGTGAAGAATAGGACTGGGAACAGTTTTTTAGTTTGATAGACCACCATTGAAGAGCATCTGCTGCTGAAACTACAGGTTGTTTTGCATTTATTAGCATTGAAATCAAAGTTGTATAGCATATACAACATAGGTACAGATGGTGGTTAAGTCATGCAATTGGTACATGGCCATTGAAATTCCTTCCTGTGGTTTTAGGGGATTAAGCGTTCAATGCGTGACATGGCAGGATCGGTTGCATCATGTTCATTCTCTGTGTAGCTGGCATGTTGTCCTGACTGCAGAGCATGTTCCCTCCAAACGTAAAATAGAACCCTACTGTAATCAAGTTGATGTTTGTAGAAGTATAGGGCACTCTCTCCCCAAAAAAAGAAAACAAAAAAGATGGCCCAGATTACAGATAAATAATATCTCTGGATCCCTGCGGTTTGTAACTCGTTACACTGAAACGGCTAAACAGAAAACTTTAACTATTTAAGACTTTCAGAATGACATACTTAGTTTTTTAAAGTGGATTGCATGACTCAAAAGTGGAGTCGCCTTAATGATAAGTTTCTATTAATTCAGAATTATGTTAGAAGGTAGAAAGTGAACTGTCTAACAGCAAACAAAAAAGGTTAATTAAAGCGAACCCACGGGGTACTTTGTATGAAAGCAGAGAGCTGCTGTGGTTGCTAATACTGTTTTTAAGGCTTGTTGTCATTATCATAATATACTGTATGTATCTATTTCCTTTTAAGATATTAAATGATCTTGTGATTAGGACTTCATTATCTCATCTCCAGATAACAAACAGTTCTAACTAGCCAATGGTTTTGAATTAATAATACATTTGGCTATATAAATCATTGCTTTTTTTTGTTGTCACAGGGCAAAGGTCTTCCGTACTTCAGACTAACCACAAAGTCATTCCTCCTCACCTTTCTGAGAGAGAGAGAGAGAGAGCCACCAGGCAAGAGTAAGCAACATTTGTTATCTTGAAATAATGAGATAGTTAAGTTGTCTTAGCGGGGACAAAAATGTAGAAATTATGAGAGCCACAAAAACATAAGTTGTTTGTCATGTGGAGATAAGACAATAATAGCACTTTTGGGATGCTGGTGGTTTCCATAGATTTTTAAAAGGGAGACGAAAAACTGAGTAAAGTGTCCTCTGATTTTAAGTGTTGTCCTGGCACGGTGTCTTATGTACTGTATAATGATGAACAAGCTTCTTTTCACTTCTGACAGCTTGGGAGTTTGTCTTCACTAGATGATCCAAATCCGGTTCTGTTCTTTACTCATATGGAGGACAAAACCTGACCTAAACAAATGATAGAGAACTTCTAATCATACTCATTTTGAATTCATTTGACAAATTATTTCCTTCAATCGGTCAATATATTCTTGTGGTCAAGTTTTTCCCAGGTTTGTTCCTTCATATTGTGCCTCAAGCAAGAAAGACGCGACATAAAAACGCTGCCAGGGAATGTTTTTAAAGGAAAAAAACATCATTTCCGTATATGCTCTCTGATATCAGAATTGTACAGTATAACAAACCATATTCTTTGCCACGTTTAGACATTCGGAACTTGTTGAAAGTGTTCCACTTTTTATTTTTACTGTTTTCCAAATTCTGTGTATGAATCCTAAGAGACGTAAATTCCGTCAGATAGATAGATAGATAGATATAGATATAGATGACTGTCCCCAAACTATTTACAGCCTGACAGTTTCAAGGGAATTAATTTGCAAGGCCTAATTAGAACATGTGACCTAAGATTAAATACAGAGTAAATGTTGTTTTCCCGTGGAGCAAAGCAGCTCTTAATTTATTGATTTAAATATAAAATAAAGTGTAAGGTGTATCTCTTAATAGATCACTTTATATAGACCTGGATGAAATAGGAAAAAACTTGTATAGCATAAAAGAATAAGCAAAATAACTAGGATGTTTTTTTTAATGTGATACTGGTGTTTGGGTACAGATTATTATACTGTATATAAGCCTACATAAGAATCAGTGGATTTCTTTGCCCACATTCCCTGTTAACCTCTTTGTTATGCTGTATTTGTTAATGGCCTGAAACACCAAGACTGACAAAAGAAAGTTAAAGTGTGTAATGCGACTGTTTACAAGCACGCTTATCTGTCTCGTTCGGCCCCGTAGCATAAATCCCATTGGTTGATTGAACAGGGAGCCATTTTCCATTCAAACCAATGTTGAGCTGGGCTGCTTGAGACAATCACAATGGACTTCTAGACCAGCGTCCCATCGTCCCTTTTAGCAAATGCCCAAAAATCCCGACCGATGTTGTCCCCTTTGATTTGTGGAATTAGATCTGTACAAAAATAATGCCACACTGTCGGTCCTGTTTTTCTTTTACTTTTGTTTCATCTTTACCTATGGCCAGACTTTTGTCTCAAATTGAAACTCATTACTAATTTTAATTTTTCACAGATTAAATCTAAAGGTGACCACAAAATACAGAATTTATATGGAGAATTTTATTTGGTAAAGTGTAAAACAAAAGAGGAAAACAAAATAAGCAAAAGAACAACAATTTAGTCCGGTAGAAACCAATAGACGAATATTTGCTGGTGATTATTTTTATAACAGATACATGTACATAATGACTTTGAGAGATGCTATTTGCTGTATACATGTGCTGAAATGAGACAATGAGACGATCCATGTGGGACACTTGGAACATCAGCAAGGTCCAGTATACAAAGTTTCAGTAATGTGCAATACAAAACGGCATGCTGTTTTAAAATGAGGAACTTCATGTACTGTACTATGCAACCGCAAACTGTGCACATCTCTTCATGCTGTGGCTTCTCCAACCACCGTTTTCCAAGCAGCTTCATTTGGACTTTGTAGAATTTTGTTTTTCTTTTCTTTTTTTTTTCTGTGGAAGATGAAAACCTAAGCGGCTAATGCGGTATTGCATGCATAAATATACCATTCTAATTTATAAAAAGGAATTTAAGAAAACTACATGAATTTGGAGGTGATTGTGTTTTAGGCAAAGCTACAAGTGACTTAAAACATTCTTTTCCAAAATAAAAGTCGTTCTAAAGTAGTCTACAGTAAATATACATATTCATATATATATTTACCGTAATCAATGTTGAAGTGTGGTATTTTTAGCCAGTTAAAGGACCAGTGTGAAGCCTGACATCTAGTGTTAAAAAGCAGTTCTACTGCTACCTGCTGTTGGCTGCTCCACTGACGGGCAACAGGGTTTTTCAACGCCAACACTTACATTGTCACTATCTAATCGGTGAATTCGCTGGGGACTACAGTTTGAGCCTGCTTTGTTGACATTCTGCCAAAGAGTGAAAAACTGAACAAAAACCCATCCACTCCTCTCCAATAAGAAATACTACCACCGGTTATATATTATATTTCATGAGTGATTATTTGGAGGTTAATGGTTGGATTAAAAAGTCCCGCCACTGCATGTGACAGGAACTAGTTGGAAAAAGGTTGTGTGCGCGTCTACAACTGTTATCCTTACGACCCGTCTTAAAAATCCTCTGCTATGACTGTCCCAAGGACCAACCTTCAGGTGCCGATAGAGAAGGCCCGGCGTCCCTCCAGCTGTGTGGTGATTCTGGAGGTAAACACCAACAGATCGCTCCCTGACATCCAGACACTGGTAAATGTGAACACTTCATTTGAGTTTATTTGTAAGACTTGTCAACACCATTGTCACAAAGTGCTTCACACAAAACAAAACAAAACAAACCATGTGCCAGACTAGTTGCTGTCTTTTTCACAGGTGGGTAAGATCTGAAAATGAGTCCTACCTCGTTAACTATGTGATCTTTTCCCTTGGTTTTAATCTAAAGGTTGTAGTTGGAACCAGTTGAGGGCTTTTTGGTTTACACCTGTTGGAAGAACTTGCAATCGTCGAGCTGCATGACAACTTCTGCATCTTTTGTATATTTTTATTCTAGATGGTAAAACTGGAGTGGATGAGCCAGCTTCTGTGATTTGAATGGAACCAGCATTACACAACAAGAGCATTTGATGGAATAAATAAACGTTAAGATCCAAAACCACTGGGCTGAGGAATTGAAGAAAGAAAAGAAGCTTAAATTCTGTGGATGCAGTTGTGTTTGTGTGTCTGACTCTAACCCAATTTAGGCCGCAAACTGAACGGGAGCCGAGCAGAGTTTGATGGCACCATCGTTTACATGCTGGAGGGAGCATCATACTTGGAACTATTGTAGCTTAAAAAAAAATAGGAGTTGCACATCTAAA
>NC_048430.1:7204387-7206760 GCF_013103735.1 Etheostoma cragini
CTTGTCTACCCACAACCCATAGGTCTTACCTTACCAGAGAACTGTTTGATATACATTATGGCTTTTTATCCATTTTGTGAAAAAACTATAGTATGTTTTTTTCAACATACTATGACTTTTTTTAGACACATACTATGGCCTTTCCCTAAATCAATTTCGACATACTATACTAGCTTTTTTTTTTAGCTTTCATGTCTTGCTAACAGACATGGAACGGTCACTTACACATCTGCTGGAAGGACTACAGGAAATGACATTTGTTTTGCAGTATATCATTTGGGACAGATGGGACACTATTTCCTGCAGGGACAAACGTCCCCTTGCACGGGACTGGTGAGAGGACTAAGACGCTCCTGATGTACTGCTGAAATTGTAAGTCACTGAAACAAATGATCTAGTGGAATAAAGTAGGACTTGGCATGCAAAGAAAAGACTCAAGCAAAGTACAAGTGCCTCAAATATGTACTGAAGTACAGTACCTGAGTACATTTACTTAGTTCCGTTGCAGCCCTGCTGATCAGTAGCATTAGAGTCCAGAGCCAGGTGCTGGAAGCATTTACACTTGTCTTTACAAACAGCATGCTTATTATTAGCATTGTAGTGGCAGAATTACAGAAAAAAGAAATAGTAGCAGTACCTTTATATAAACAGCTTAGGAAAAAAATGACAAGTCAATATGCCAAAAATATTAGCTTTGAAGACAAGAAAAAGTACACACATACAGGTGAAACTCAAAAGAATTCGCATACGGTGCAAAAGTTCATTCATTTCAATAATCCAACTTAAAAGGTGAAACTAATATTTTATATAAACTCATTACATGCAAAGTGAGATACTTCAAGCCTTTATTGGATATCATTTTGATGATTATGGCGTATAGCTTATGAAAAGCCCAAATTCAAAATCTCAGAAAATTAGCATAAGGTGCAAAAGTTCAGTATTGTAGGCTCAAAGTATCACACTCTAATCCGCTAACTAATCCAAAACACCTGCAAAGGGTTCCTGAGCCTTTCATTGGTCTCAGTCTGGTTCAGTGGAATTCACAATCATGGAAGACTGCAGACCTGCCAGTTGTGCAGAAAACCATCACTGACACCCTCCACAAGGAGGGCAAGCCTCAAAAGGTAACTGCAAAGGAAGTTGGATGTTCTCAAAGTGCCGTGTCAAGGCACATCAATAGGAAGTTGAATGGAAGGGAAAAGTGTGGAAGAAAAAAGGTGCATAAGCAGCAGCGATAACCGTGGCATGGAGAGGATCGTCAGGAAAAGGCCGTTCAAATGTGTGGGGGAGCGTCTTACCTGGGCTAAAGAAAAAAAAAAGAACCAAGGTACCAGAGTCTTGAGGAAGAATGGAGAGGCACACAACCCAAGATGCTTGAAGTCCAGTGTGAAGTTTCCACAGGGGAGCCATATCATTCAGTGTTGGTCCACTGGGCTTTATTAAGTCCAGAGGCGGAGCAGCCGTCTACCAGGACATTTTAGAGTACTTTATGCTTCCTTCAGCAGACGAGCTTTATGGAGATGCCGACTTCATTTTTCAGCAGGACTTGGCTCCTGCCCACACGGCCAAAAGTACCAAAACCTGGTTCAATGACCATGGGATTACGGTGCTTGATTGGCCCACAAACTCTCCTGACCTGAACCCCATAGAGAGTCTAGGGGGCATTGCCAAGAGAAAGATGAAAGACATGAACCCGAACAATGCTGAAGGCCGCTATTGTAGCATCCTGGTCTTCCATAACCCCTCAGCAGGGCCACAGGCTGATAGCATCCTGGTCTTCCATAACCCCTCAGCAGGGCCACAGGCTGATAGCATCCTGGTCTTCCATAACCCCTCAGCAGGGCCACAGGCAGATAGCATCCTGGTCTTCCATAACCCCTCAGCAGGGCCACAGGCGGATAGCATCCACCCCACATGGATGCAGTAATTCAAGCAAAAGGGGCCCAAACAAAGTACATATGCATGATTATATTTTTCAGAGGGCTGACATTTCTGTATTTAACATCCTTTTTATTGATTTCATGTAATGTACTAATTTTGAGATGTTGAATTTGGAGTTTTCATAAGCTGTACGCCATAATCATCAAAATGATATCCAATAAAAGGCTTGAAATATCTCACTTTGCATGTAATGCTAATTACACCATATGCACATTTTTTAAGTTTCACCTGTACATGTTTATAGGAGGACTATAACATCTGGAAAATACAAGTGTGTCCCTTTCAAGCAGTGTAAGGATTACCCAAAATCCCAATTAGAAGGAAATCAGTGAAGGAGTGCCCATGGTTTTGAGATGCTTTTTGGTTGAAATACAGATCTCAGAGTTCATACGCTACGCCATGCTACAAAACTACAACCGAGCAGGTTGTAGG
>NC_048430.1:7206860-7272328 GCF_013103735.1 Etheostoma cragini
ACCTCCTCCCCTTCCTGTTTGCATTATTATTTCATAAATGTCACTTCATTATTGTTAAGTTGACTGCGCATCTCCCTAATTTGTTGCGGCCTGTGAGCCGGTCTTGTATTTTTGCCTTGTGTTCTGAATTTAAAAAAAATTATAAAAGGGTAATCTAAAAGTTCTAGGTGTTTTTACTGATGATTTGTTTAACTTTTTCACTGTTTTTTTTCTTTACTTCAAGAAATGCAACATATTTTCAAAATTCAATGAGGAGTTGTGTTAAATATGTCAATTCAATTACATTTGTTATATATATATATATATATATATATATAAAAATAACCAAATCACAACAAGTCATCTCATAGTTACCTGTTTTACACACACACACACGCCACTTTTTTTCATCATACTATACTATGGTTTTTATTACTTATTTTGACATACTATACCATGGCTTATTTTGACTTTTTCCACTACCCCACTAGGATTTTATTACATTTCCAATGCTTTTGCTTCTCAATGTTTAATAACGTCAATTATATGCGGTGTGTGTAAAATATTTGGTTTGTTGAATTTTATTGACCACTTTAACATCTATAAATAGGTGCAGTATTAGACCGGTTTCCTTCCTCTTTAGGTTGAGTTTCTCCTGCACTGCTGAAGTGGAACAGTCTGTCCATCCGGGTCTTCAATGGCTTAAAAACATCAAACAGTAAAATAGAAATCATCTGAAAAGATAACACAAAATGCCTTAGCTTTAATAATGAGCGAACGGTTTCAGCTACACAGATTCAAAGATTTATAATCATACCAACAAGGCCTACTCCATCTGTAATGTCCCCTTTATTTAGGCTATTCCCCTCTCTATTTATTTCCACTGGTTAGGTCTAACCTATTGAAATCAAGGCAAGTGGCTATCTCACAGGTGGCATTGATTACCTCCAGCTGACCAGTAGGAAAAGTATAACAAAATCAAAACTAAACGCCATAATCTGTATAAAACCACTTGGATGCTGTGACACGTGCTTGTGTGCGTGTGTGTGTGTGTGTGTGTGTGTGTGTCTCAGTTCAGCCTCTGACTGACCCTATAACTCACAAGAAAGTGCAGTTGGTTCTGTTGTCTTCCTCCAGTCTCTTTCCTTTTTCCTCACGCCATCCATCCGTCTTTATGGAGAAGGTTCCTAAAGAGCCGCGATCAGCAAGAACATCAAGTTGTTGATGCGCCTCGAGATGATCAAGACAGGAAGGGGGTCTCTGGACTTCTTAGTAGCAAGACAACTGTAAAAAAATACTTCACTGGGGCCTAACAAGGCATCCCATTTAAATCATAGTTGTATAAAAGCTGGATCTGTAAAGTGCTCACTATGTAGGCCTTAAACATGGCTCTCTGAAATGTAGAGGGTAAGTAGGCTAGCCATAAAAAGTTGCATAAATACTTAGTGCATAGCTCAAGTACTTAAAAGTGGCTACAGAAAAGGCAGTCGAGTGTAAAAAATAAGGTTGAAATATGAAGGCTAGGCTAAGAATGATAATCCTGTTGAAAAGTAACAAACAAGGAGAGTGTCCTTCACATCGTGGACGAGTTATTACTTGAATATTGCATTTCTTCTTTATTTAGCCTGTTGATGACTAAATCGTTTCCAGTTTTTTCTCCATTGAAGAAGCAGCAACGTCATCTGCTGTTTGTAAAGGAGTAAAAGGAGCTTCCAGCACCCGGTGTTCCCAGGCGGTCTCTTATCCAAGTAGACCTACTGACCAGACCCGACCCTGGTCTGAGATGGAGCGTGTTCAGGGTGTTATTGGCCGGAAGCGGAAATAAAATACACTAACTAGCCCATTAACCCTTGTAGACCCCCACCCCGCCACATAACTATTACATGTGAGGTGTCCAGGTCTACTGGACCCCAGTGTATTTTAATGTAGGTGCTATGAAACTAGGTTGTATTTCTGCAACTGCTATTCCCACACAAAGTTACCACATTGTTCCATTTCAAGCACTTTCACCTGTTCTGATTAAGTTCTAAGAAATAAACACCAATAATTATCCAAATTCATGTTTCTATTTTTTTTATAATACAATTTCCTGCTTTTCTCACACAAAAAAAAATTATATGATCATAAATGTGATCTCACAGGGGTTAACGACATCTATGAACCATATATGATGTATATATCATTGGTAATTGAGCTAAAGTAAACATCTAGTATGTATTTTTTACATGAATCGTTGTAAAAGGCTGTATTGATTTAAAAGCCTAATAATGTGGTGGGTCACCAGACCTGGGAATATTGACTGTGTAACAAAAATATGAAGACCACACAAGGGTTAAATATGTTGATCTTGAACCTGTGTGCATTCATAGAAACATTCTGCTACCACATGAACATGCTGCTCACTAAATAGCCCTAATGAATCAGTGCTACTATATCGTATAATCTAGCATAGTGTGACGTGGACAGAGAGGCCAAACTATGCAATATTTTCATTTATAGCAAAAGGATGTGTCTTGTTTCAAAACAACATGTACACCTACATATAAAATAATAAGACTACTAATGTCTATAAAGCTAAGCAGGGTCGTGCCTGGTCAGTACTTGGATGGGAGACCTCCGGGGAACAGTGTGCCTCAAGCTTTTTACTTCTCTTTCCAAACTGCAGAGGGCGCTCTCGCTTCTTCACCGGAGACAGCTCTGAAAAACAAAGCAGAAGAGTATAGACTGAGGATGGAAATGTACTTAATACATAAAATAGACCAGTTGTCTTGCCAGGAATAGAAACTGCTATCGACACCCGTGTGTGGAACTATGATAAATCATGTAGTTAAAAAATATGTATTATATATATAAATAAAAAAACACACATAAGGAAAATGGCTAAGAACTATTTGACCAGAAATCAGAATGCTGGAACACTCCATTACGGCAGAGTTTAAGACAAAGTGACACTGCTAAAGTAAGTACCCATAGGGTCTTTCCCCCTAGAAAGTCTGGGAAATTGAGGCAGAACAATAAAATACCATGTGCAACAAACTATTTAATGTAATTACACAAGTTTGGCACACAAATTACAAAGAATATTACAGAATAAATACCATGCTGTATTCTTAAAAATGATGTAGATTTGATTCTACCACTATCCCGGTGTACAAGGTGAAGCTTATTAGTGTTGAATCTTGACAAGACAAAAGATGAGGCTCAAAAAGGAGTGGACGTTCTGTAACTGACTCTGCTGTGGTTCTTTTACTAAGGTCATCTCTGTTCAACAGTCCCCTTATCTTAGTCTCACTTCAGTGAGACCACATGGTTATTGCTATATCTTAATTTCATAAAAATCTGGTTCAGTCAAACATTTACACAATATATAAAACTGGTACTGGAACCACAGTTTCCTAAAGCACAGGAAGGTCCTCCTGTTGCCGACAGTCAGACGCGACAGGCTCGTGTGCGGAGTAAGTGGTTTGGTTCCTCAGGTCGGTAACGTGTTTCCCTGGAGAGGAGAGAGAGGGAAGTTAGTGGGACGGACCCCAATCAATAACCTGTCAACACGATGGATTTGTCACCTCTTTGAAAAGACCACTATGGCCGAAAAATGAGCCTGATCTTTAAATACATGTTCATATCCGTGCAAGTAGCAGAGCAGTTCATGGATATTCTATGGGTGCAACAGTGGATGGTGACTGGTTAAACACTGACCCCTATACACAGTAAATATCACATTCAGATAAAACTACAGAAGAGACAATTTTGGAGGATTGTTACTGTTGACGTCTTTTGACTCAGACTAGCTTGATCGATGGAGGGGATGGGATGCAAAACCAAACTACGGCGGGCCTGAGTGTGTGGCTATGTGACCAAAAAAAAAAAAAAAAAAGACAGTCGCCGAGTTGCTGTATGTGTGATAAAAAGTAAAATAATTAAACATATCTCCAATATTTCAGATGTTTTTAGCAGCTCTGTGACCAGAGACCTGTTCACAGATTTGAAGACATATCAGCTGATTGTAAATTAGTATGTTAAATGACTCACTAGTGCCTGATTGCCAGTTTTATGACAGTAGCCTACCTGTGTGGAGCAGCTTCTCTTCTCTTCTCTTCTCAGTCCTCCTTCTTGTTGTCTATGAGCTCCTGCGTCTGCTGGGCCAGCCTCCTCTTCTCCTCCTGCTGCTTCTTCAGGGCCTGGTCTGCTTTCTTACTCTGGTAGATCTTCGCCCCGGCAAACGCCATACACAGCAGCAGTGTCTTCAGGGCCAGGATGTACAGAAGGAGGGGGACATTGTCCAAAGCCTGAGGATAGACAGAGTTCATGTTTGAAGAGGGCTTTGCATGTTTCTGCAGATCAGTGCACATTTCTTCACACCGAACAGCTGCTCTGATTTCATAACCATTTTCCTTTTAATTATATTGTTTTTATTCCAGACATAGCTTTACCACTGACTACAGGACACAACTTTTTCTCCTAGCTAAAATAGACAAAGCTGACTTTTTGGGACTACTCAATAGGACATGACAGATGGAAAACAAAAGCTCTGGAACATTCGGGGATCCTGGAGATGTTTCTCCCCCTTCTCCTCTTATCCAACATAGGCCTCAGCTGTTCAAGTGGGAGGTGGGAGTTAATTTAGTCCCATAGAGGAGAGGCGGTGTGTGAAACAGAGAACCCCCCCCCCCCCCCCCCCCCCCCCCCCCCCCCCCCACACACACACACACACACACTAGCTAAAGATTGGCACACAGGGTGGTAAGAGTGTCACTTAATTGGCCCATTTGTGTGATATCCTGCTAGGTTTTGTAATCCCCAATGTAGCACAAGTAGACTTAATATTTCACAATGATTGTTGTCCGTCAGATCGTTTACATATATTTTGATATTTCCGACTACATTTGAATGCAGCTTCATTTAACGGAGAGAAAGAAAATAAATGGAGCGGCGTTTCTATGTGCTGGACCTTGTTGCAGAAATAGTCACTACTACACAGACTCCTGGGCAGTAACCGCTGTAGTCCATGGTACATAAACTTTCCTTAACTGTCTATGCTACAGAATCTTTCGTTAACTGTCAATTGTACGGAAGCTTTCTTTAACTGTCTATATACAAAACCCAATTCAAATTAAAGGGAAAGACGTACGTGTTCGCCGGACAGCCACAGGACTAGCTACGTAGTTGACAGAGACAACCTAACTTTTAGCCTATCACAAAATAACTTACGAAACGGCTACAAAAATAACAAAATACGCATAATATATCTATAAACGAATAAATTGGACTCTATTTACCTTCCAGTTGATCATTTTGGCGTCTGGTGTTCAAGTTTATTGTTCACTGCGACAGCCAGATAAGTATGCTCCTCTGAAGGAGGCGGGGCTTGTAGTGAGTGACACACAGGCCAATCGAAATGCACTCTACGTTTAGACGTGGGCTGCGCTGCATTCAAGAAACGCGTGGACTCAAATATATTCATGTAGTGTTGATCGTGATTGTGGCGTTAATATAAAAGCACTTTAAGTTAAAAAAAAAGGTGAATAATGAGATGAACATTTTTTTTAAATGATTTGCAGTATGCTTTTCGACTATTCCCATTGAATTTAATCGAAATGTGACAAACTACCCCCATTTTTGGAGGAAGTAACCTAATCCGTTACAGTAGCACTAACGCGCAGAGAGACTGTCATCATTTAACAAAAAAAGCCTTATGGAGAGCTAAACGTTTTTGGATCCCTGGCAACATGTATTCTATTCACATATTTTCAGATCCAGTTATAGTTATTATGCTCATGATACACAGCTAAAGATTACAAATCTTAGAAACAAGACCTCTGCACAAAACAATCACAAATCACACATGGCTGACTTGACATCAACGTTTTTTTGTGTGCACCGCGCTTCCGCGTATTATGAAGTCGTTTTGTGCGTCTGTTTTTACCAAATCCAATACATTCTTAACGTTACTCGCTAAATCGTTTTTTTTTACCAACAATACAAAACATGCCAACTCTTGATGTTGCTAACTTGGTGTTTTTATTTGTGTTTTATCCAATGTATTAGACTTATTCAAACTTAAAATAGTCTCAATGAAAGAGATGTGGGCCGCATATGTGCTATTATATATTACTATCAACACACGCATCTATATTCGTAGTCACGGTGGCCGAGAGGTTAAGGCGTTGGACTCGAAATCCAATGGGGTTTCCCCGCACAGGTTCGAATCCTGTTCGTGACGAAAATTTATTTTGTTTAAGGAAAAGAAACTGTCGCTTTGACTGACACCATACCAAAAATATACGTTTTGTAATTTAGGTTTTAAAACTCGAATGTGGTTTTACACACACAGATTTAAAATTGCTGTAAGAACAGTCCACACAGATAAGATGGACACAGTTTATTCACTGGGGGATTCAGTGATTGCATTCAACACATCTTGTGCAGCTGCCTGGCAAATAAATGTACAAACAAAGAAAAAGATAGGACTTACTGAAACCAATCCAAACCTAACTGATATATAAATAATTCCCTCTATATGTATTTTTCCCATAATGAAACAGACCTGACCATATGACATTCCATTATATATTTTAAACTGATGTGTGCCAGCTGGGAGCAGATAATACAAACTGGGTTACTTTGAGCAGGCAGTGTAAATAAAGGGCAAGGCTACAGTGAACTGATTTGCATCTAGAGCCAAGGACATTAGCCATAACAACACAAGCAATTAGGATTAGCTAGGTTACCTTAAAAATGTATTTTATTACAGTTACTTTATAACAGTGGTAATGATCACAGATCCTATATTTCCACAGTTGGGGTTGAATCGGAAAATAAATACATGTAATAAATGGAAACTGGAGAGTGCATAATGCAAAAAACGGAATGACTGAACACTTGTTTTTCTGTTTTTAAATTAAACTTTAACCATATCTAGCAATTTGAGGTGTAAAAGTTTAGTACACACATTTCAAACAGAGGCCTTTTATTTTGTTGTTTTCTAATAAGAATTATGATTCTAATAGTGGCCCGTGGGACAAAATTAAATATACAGTATAGTAAATATATTCTCTTCCACCCACACACCGTGTATGCACAGTACATACTGCCCAGTTAACATTCACTTTCCAAATATTAACTTGCAAAAATAAATACACAATGAATAAATATGTCAACGCTCAATGTCAGCAGTCACATTGTTAAGTGGAATTTCCTTTTCCACAATATGAAATATGTCAACTAAGAAATGAAACGGTGGGCCTGTTCTCGCTGGGCTTCCATGCAACACTAATGCTGTAATGAGCCTCATTCACATGAAGTCATAGTGGGCTTAGACCAGGGCTCAATAATTGGAGGCAGAAAAGGTAAGAGTGTTAGTTTGAAATTGGGAAAATCATAAGCCCAGGTAGTGTGCTCCAGCTCATGGTTCAGTGAATGAAAAATCAAAGATCATGCAGTGTGTCTCCAGCTACATACAGTTTATACAATGTCAAAGGTTCACATGCTGTCAGCTCATATTTATGTTGAGAGTGAAGAAGTAACTTAAAGTACAGCTTGATCCGTCATGTACAGGGAGCACACACTGATCTGTTGGCTCACTAATCCTTTTAATTTAGGTAACTGGTGAAATCTATTTCTTCACCTGTCCACATACTGTAACAATCTTTCCAAACTTTATTCATCCTTCCACCTTCTTCAGTTTATCCATCTTTTGATCCCACCCAACTGTCTCTCCACCTTAATCGGCTAATTCAGAGTCACATATCAATCTGAACACATACTGATCCATTAACCTACACATATCAATCTGTTCTTGTATTGTAAATAAAACCCATGAAAAGCCCTACAATGTATTTATCTGTGGAGCCAAAGCCTGATATATTGCATTTCTCTTCACCATAGAACTGCATTATTGTCCAACAAATATTAAAAACACAATGTTACGCACCCAGATAACTCAGTTGGTAGAGCGGGCGCCTGTATGTAGAGGTTTACTCCTTACGCAGCAGGCCCGGGTTGGGGTTCCACTCCGACCTGCGGCCCTTTGCTGCATGTCATTCCCCCATTCATATCTTCAACTGTCCTGTCAAATAAAGGCCTAAGATGCCCAAAAACAGTATCTTAAAACCAAAAAATATACACATTGTTGCATGGGTGACATGTTAGTCACTTACTGTTGGATTTGGCTTTTCCTGGGATTTGCTGACAATAAGAATAATATACCAGCCTTTTTCTTTTAGACATAAAAGTGTGATTTTCACAGCCAAGAGCACAAAGATTGCATTTGTTCCACCAAGAGCCAATCCTTTTTTCTTCTCCTTTTTTTTCTCATTGCATCCTAAAATCTTGAATCTTGCCGATCCGTCTTTAACATGCTTGCGTAAGTCAAATTGTACTTTGGCTGTTAGTTACTATGACATCCAGCGTGTCAGTGTCTTTCCTCCTGCTCAGTGATGGAGATGTTGGCTCTGGTAACTAGAGGTAGGGTGTTGCTGTATGTATCTTCCTCTGGTCATTCTGGGACCCGTTCTAACCAATAGCATTCTCCCAGGAAACAGTGACAGTGAAGGAGAGCAGACCCTGCGGTGTTACATCACTCTCTGTCTTCATGCTCAGGATGTGTCCCCCCCCCCCCGAGACACTGGGACATTAACACTGTGTTGTAGAATGTTCTCCCTCGCTCAGAAGCGTGAGAGTGGATGTGCTCAGTAGCGCCCCCTGTGGTTCGTTCTGGACATGGTGAGTGGCAGAGACACAGAGGAGAGAGAGGAGACCTCCCAGTAGAGAGAACGTGACAGGAAGAGCTGGTAGAGGATCACCATGGAGATGGACTGGCAGAGGATAACACCGATGGTCACTACCTACAGAAAGGGGCAACAAAGTAGAGAGTTTGCGACAGCCTGGGGATTGTTTTTTGCCCATTGGGGGCAGAGAAACAAGTTTAAAATACAATATCCTAAACTACAGCCCCAGATATACATGCAAGTACCCTAAAATGTCTCCAACTGGTGCTAAATGCGAGAATTATTTAGCTAAAGTCAGACAAAAGGACCAAAACTACAGCCATTTAACTAGAAAACAACTGGGTAATATTGCACCAACCTGTTAACTTTAGTAACATTTGGTATTTTTTCTGAACTAAAAGATTATGGAACATATTTCAATTTTAGGTATGAGGTCACTGTCCTCACCAAAAGATTTAGACTGCCATTATGGTACCTGAAAACTCCAGTTTGGGCTAATCGATCAGTCTCACGCACCACTCCATGGTGGTGCCTTGCTAAAATGTTTTTTTTTGCATGTTCAAACCTTCTCCCTCTGGTGCTTGTTGAAGATAGCCGACGTGACGAAGAGGACGGGATGACACAGGAACCACAGGAAGCACCCCTGCAGAGAAGACAAGGCAGACCACCTGAAGGACTGTCGGGTATTATTTGTGTGTCTTGAGGATGCGGTAGTGTGGGATTTACCTTGGCGAAGCAGAGGTAGAAGTCCCTCTTCAGGGTGCTGCGCTCGGTGGAGATGATCTGGTAGAGGACAGAGGCCAGCAGGAGGGCCAGGCCCACTCTCAGAGCCATGAGGAGGACACCTGCCAGACTCAGCGGGGAGTGGTAGCTGTGATGTTGACTCTCGGATTCTGAATACTGCTCCCAAAGCAGCAACGCCCCCTGGAAATGACACAATTTCACTTTAAACTTCAACTCCCCCTCCCCCTGATATACTAGCATAATCCAGTTTCAGAGTAACCCCGCGTACCTGTACAAGGACTCCGCCAACAGCAACAGCCGTGGACGCCCGAGACTGTTCCCACTGCAGAGGTCTGGACTGAGGCTTCCTGCCTCGGCTCAGAGTCCAGCCCGCACAGAGACTCAGTAACATGTACAGCATGGACACCTGGGACACCATATCCCAGACTGCACAGGAAACAGGATATGAAAAAGAAGAGGGCAAATAATAATTTCTTGTCTGTTTACAGTCTTATTCTTATAATTACATCAAGCTTCCTAAGCATTTATGATATTTATTATCATAATGTAGGACATATTTAAGAAAGAGGAACATACACTCTGCCAGGTTGCCCATCAGAGGAATACCAGTACCATCTCTGGAATACCTGCAGAACACCAGGAGAGGGAACAGGAAACACCCGAAAAGGTACAGAATGAGTCACAAGATAGATAAAACATGTTTTTTTGCTTCCCAAATGTCAGACTTTCTCAATGTGTTGCTTTTTCTTGTGAAATGCTTGAGATTTTTTCCTCTTTAGGACTAAAAACTATTACACTGAAGACAATCTGAGAAGGAAACACTACTACTACTACTGCTCAAAGGCTCCGTCATCTGGGTTCAAACCTGCGTCCCCGCAGTTTTATCAGATTCTACCTGGCGAAGTGGATGTAGTTGCAGAGAGAGGAGAAGCCCTGTAGCGCCAGCACGGTGGTCAGCACTTTGAGGACAGTGTGCATAGGACCTCCCTTCCTCAGAGCCTGGTGCAGAGGCTGGATGTAGATACAGCAGGCTATGAAGTAGGCCAGCAGGAGGAGGAAGTAAAAACTATGGAGACCTGGGAGAGCGAGGGAGAGAATAAAAACGAGTCAAGTGGAAACTTTTTGTTCTTACATGAATTATGCAGATTCCTCAGAACCAATTCCTACATCTTTTAAAGAGTATCAAAGATTTCAAAGCAGTGGATATGGATAAAACTATTTAGACAAAATAGGCTGATAAAACCCTCAATTCAAGCATATTTGTGAAAGAAAAGTTCAGGACATGGGATTCGCTAATATGATCTATTAATATTTGACTGCAAAACACAAAATGTCCTGATGTCTGACAGCCTATATCAGCGGTAGTGATGCCACGTAGGGATTTGTATTTTGCCAAAGATTTAGCCGGAGAAAACCCAAGAATATAGCGCAAATCCAGACGGTGTGCTAAAAGGACGTAGGAAGGCTGAGCCAGGCAGAGCTAGGCTAACTCTCAGTTTATAGGGTCCTAACATATTTGGGGTCTCGTCCGGGATCTGGAGGAGTTTATTAGATTGTTTGTAGTTTTGTTAAATCAAACACTTGTTTAGGCATTTGCGGTGCTTAGTGTTAGTTGAATGTCAGTTGTCTGGTTTTAATCCGTAAAACGGCTAAAGACAGGTTTCTTCTCTATAGCAGTCTTGGGAAAAGTGTATCCTACAACTGAGGTTGTAGATATTCCCATATCCGAGTTCAACTCCTGACCGTGACAAGCTGGCTTTGTTTCTGTTTTCAATGGTTGTAATGCACGGCTGCACATTTATTATTATTGATCAATTGTACTACTGCTTTTGTAACAAGCGCCTCCCATCCTTCTTTCAGTTATTTTTACATCAATGGTTACTCTCTGTGTATAGGGTCGTAACATGACCATTCAGGGTGTCTGACCTGCCTCCTCTGCGCTGAAGTGCTCCAGAGGATTTCCAGCCGAGTCGGCGTTAAACAACAAGATGGTGAAACTGAGATCAGAGTGGGAAGGAATCACTGCATTTTTCTGGAGAGACAGACGGGAAAAAGAGAAAAGAAAAAACAAATTACTGCTCTCAGAACTAATATAACCACTGAAACAGGATGCGAAGGATGGGTTTGTTCTAAATGCTAATGCTTCACCATCAGGGGCTTTCATCAGCTGCTTGGCTACCAGCTGACTAAAAACATCCACTCACATTCATCCAGGTGTATACAGCAGCTAATAGAACCTGAAACACATCCTCCCTTTGTACTAAGCGTTAGGAGTGGTCAAATTTAATGTCCATGTATGTTTAAGGAGGGGTTAGTTTCATAGCAATCGGTTACCTGACATGTGTATCTGTCAGCATATAGGGCCTGCCAGGCTGTGGGAGAGGACTGGCGAGGGATCGTCTGGTTGTGTTCTTGATCCCTGAGAGAAACTGAAGAAAGAAGACAAAGAAGCCAATGAGGTGAAGTGAAAGAATAAAGAGGATAAAAATCAATCCAGCTGCATCACATCCATCATATCAGAGATCAGTGCTCTGGATTAGTAAACACTGGATCTAACCGGGGATGTGAGCTTTAGCAAGCCTCTCGGAGCAGTTTAGGTTGTCAAGGCTCGAGTCCATGTCCTTATACAGCAGCACTCTGGACTCCTTCTCCGTAGCCAGAGCAGAATTGTCCAGCCGGATCACCAACAGACCATTATCACCTACAGAAAAAGGACAAGGTTCAGAGAAACTATTCAATCATTCGATTTCATAACAACAGCTGTTTAATCTCTCACATCTACTGTGCATTTTACAGCACTACAGAAGACATAACAGCACTCTGACTCTTCTGGCAATTTTCCAAACCATGACATAGTGTTTTTGATTTTTATATCATTGTAAATACAATATTTTGGGGTTTTAGTCTGAAAAACAAGTCATTTGAAGATGTCACCTCAGGCTCTGGAAATTAGTGTTGTTTTTCTTTTCAAGTTTCTCTTCATAGCAATTAATTGCCAAACACATTTTCAATTAAGTGAGCACAAACCAGAGGAATAGTTGAACATGTAGCCTTCAGGAGGCCCTGGACACACTCTGTGTTTCAGAATCATATTCTGATGATTATGTCACGGGTCTGGCTTCAGGCATATTAGATAATTACAGTTAGTCTCTTGCAAGTTGGGACGAGAGAAGCACACACAGCCAGGGGCTTCACAAGTTTTTACCAGCCAATCCTACAGCGAGTACCCACCCTGCTGAAAGGGAGCCAGACCAGTTCAATGAGGTCTGTAGCTGACCTCTGACCTCACTCTTAGGCACTGGGGGTTATGTATCTCTGATATTAACTGGCACAAAGAAAGAAACAGGACTGGCACAGTGAGGTTATTAAAATTCATCAGTGCAGTAAGAGGTAAAGTGATGATGACACTCTAGGTAAGCCAGTGGCAGATAAAGAAAAGCGAAAAACAATCTTGAAGTAAACTGAATCCACACATCGTCATCACGCCATGTTAAAAATGAATACTGAACCCTCTCACAGCTGACACTGTTTGACACGGTGGCATCATGACATAAGTATCGTTAACGTTACCTTGGTACATAAATTTAGTGATGAACTGGCCATTCTGCTGTCTCGCTGCTTCGCTGTTAAAAAGTCCCGTCACGCTTTTCCCACAAGCCTCCGGACTGAGCAGTAATATAGCCACAAATGTGGCTAATAAATACGACATTTTCCCTTATGCAGTTCAACGTTATCGACAAATAAACGTTAGCTCTTCCATTCAATGAGCCACGAAGCCAGAAGTGAACTAGCTTAGCTGCGCCAAGTTAGTCAAAGTTAGCCAGGATGAAACCAGAAGTCAGCTGCTTCTGCACTCAAATAAAAGCTCTAACGCTTACGTCTCACTTTGGGGCTCACCGAGGTGTATGATGTAGTGACGTGAAACATCGACTGAGGTACACTTTTATATTTAATTTCGGATAAAACTAAATATATGATGGCCTGTCATAGTACTTCGAATTGCATAACATCATTATTGTATTTCCTAAAAGTATGCTTTATGATTCAGTATGAGGTTTTAAGCAGTAATACATGACCTTCAAGAAACACCTGCTATTTTAAATAGCCTGGTAATAAGAGTTTAACTATATGTTTAGCTAACACTTTTATTTTGAAAATAGTTTTTCGGACGTTGCATGTTCATTGTAACTCACTTGACACCTTGTCAACTCGGCACTGTTGACAGTTTGATTGATTTGGGATTCACCCAATCAAAAAGCCCGTATATCTTTTCCTCATGTACCAAAACCAATCAGAGAGTAGAAGCCCCTCTACATTCGATAAATATCCCGCCCCTTTTCAACGTGTCAACACTGCCGTACAATGGACGGTGACTGTCGCAAATCACACTGTATACATGGAAGTGTAAGGCAAACAGAGACGTGCTGCTACCTATTAGCTATATCTATATATAAGGGAGTTAAAACGATTAATATGTCGTTATTATATCTGAAGGAGACCTTAAGGTGAATAGAAAGCTGCCGGTGTTCAGTGTTGTGATGACCAGAAGATGGACTTCAACAGGACTGTTCTGGTGACTGGAGGCTCTGGATTTATGTGAGTTTATGTAATGGATTCAAACTGATGATGATACATAAATGACTTAAAGTTATCCATAACGAGTAATCGTTAAAATAAACTCTCTCGTTGTTCAGTTAACGTTAGACCACGACCCCTAAAGCAAATTATCTCCATCCAGTTTTTTTTTAGTTCTGTTACACTAATGTACATTACAGTGGGCTTCAATGAGTTCAGCTCCGTTCCTAAACAAAGGCATCTGTTATAATATTGACCTAATTAGTGATTAATAGTCAATAAGCAGTGTGTTTACTGTATTAATAAGATACGTTATATTGGAAATGAAACAACCCAAAATGTGAGGATTTTTCTGCAATGAGAACTTTTACTTGCAATACTTTAAGTATATTTATCTGCTTAAATAATTTTACTTAAGTAACATTTTCAATGCAGGACTTTTACTTGTAACCGTGTGGTATTAGTACTTTTACTCAAGGAAAGTCTTAAATGTATATATGTCCACCCATCTCTCTCCAGCGGCTCCCATCTTGTATGTTCGCTGGTGAACAGGCACCCTGACTGGAGGATTATCAACTTAGATTATGTAAGTCTTCTCTGGTGTGTGGTAGCTCCAACACTGTCCTTGTCCACAAATTGATGAAAGAATAAATACATGTACATAATCTCAGTATGTTGTATGTACTCTTGCATTGCTCGTTGTCTGATCTCTTCTAGTTGGATTACTGCTGCAGCCCCAGGAGTCTGGAGAGTGTTGAAGACAGAGCGAACTACACCTTTATCAGGGTGAGAATCTATCAATCAATAGAAGATCATGTAGCTGCAGGCAGTAACAAAAGGTTTAGTTTAGGCCCATTAAGGGGAACAGTGACATTTGTACTATTACAATAGCTAGTAGTATACTAGTAGTATACCTATTTAAATGTACTCCTTTCTTTAACAGGGAGATGTGTGTAACTCACGGCTGGTTAATCACATTTTCAACACAGAAAACATCGATGTGATCTTTCACCTGGCAGCCAAAACACATGTCGGTGAGCAGCAAACTGAGGATACACTTGTGAGCTGCTGCTCTATTAATAATCAGCCTCTGATACTACAGTCCTTTTATTTATCTCTCCCCGCTCAGAGAGGTCGTTTGAAACTGCGTCTAGTTTCCAGCGTGTTAACATTGATGGGACCAGAGTTGTACTGGGAGCCGCCCATCAGGCCCGACACCGGCCACAGCGCTTTATCTACGTCAGCACTGATGAAGTGTACGGAGCCAGTCTGGACCAGGTCAGTGAATAGTGATTTAGTTAGGGGGGCGGGGGGTGAATTATGGTTAGTGATTTTGATATTGGGTGTTTGTCTTCTGCAGGTGTTTGATGAGAGCAGTCCAGTGAGGCCCTCTAACCCGTATTCTGCCACTAAAGCAGCTGCTGAGTACCTGGTCCAATCCTACTGGGACAAATATAAGGTAGACAAAGGCAGGGTACTAGCTTCTAAATGACAAGGTTATTAAGACATTCATTGTAAAGTTTTAGCACTGGATTTTTTCCCTGTGTTATAGCATGTATCCACATGATAATCAAAGCAAAAAATGGCAAAATGTCTCTAGTTTTAGCTTCTAAATTATGAGAATTTGCTGCCTATCTTTGCCTTGCGTGATATTAAAGCTATAGTGCGTAGTTTTTGTCGCCCCCCATGAGTAATTCTAAGTATCAGTACTCATGGTATCAGCCACCAATGTAACGGATGTTAATTATTATCAAAAAGGGACACGCTTAAGCTTTAATTTAATTGTCTTTTGGTTTTTGACTGTTGGTCAGACAAGCAATTTCCTAACATCACATCGGGCTTGTGGTAACTGTGATGGGCATTTTTATACACTGTATCAGGGTTAGGGAAATCCAGGTTTTGTTCCTCACAGTTGTTTGTTAAATACTGCTCTGTGTATCTGTTACCAGTTTCCCATCATCATTACCAGGAGCAACAACATCTACGGGCCCAGGCAGTACACTGAGAAGGTACAGCACCCACACGTCCTTTAAGATATTAATCACTGATTGGTCTAAATTATTACAATTTAACATTTTGGATATCCACAATTGGCCGTGTACAAGACCCTTGCAGTGTAAAAAAAAAAGGTATTTTTTTACTAAGTGTGAACTACTTAATCTTTAGTTGAAAATGCAGATTTTGCAGGTTTTAAACACACTAGTTAAACAGTTAAGCCAACAATCGTCTTCTTGATCTTTCAGGTCATTCCGAGGTTTCTCACGCTCTTGCAAAGGAACAAGAAATGGTAGGCTTCTTTGAACTTTAATTTGAAAAGGTTCTGCTGAGAGACCGGCTTCGGTATTTTGACATTAATAGAAAAACGTGACTGACCAACTACAGCTTCAAATTTCGGTTCCTCTTCCTCCGCAGCACCATCCAGGGAACGCTGCCCAAATCCCGCCATTTCCTGTTTGTCGATGACGCCATCAACGCCTTTCTGTTGGTTCTGGAGAAAGGGATTGTGGGAGAAATCTACAACATGGGAACAAGCTGTGAGATTCCTATCATACAACTGGCCGGGGAACTTGTTAAGATGGTGGGTTCAGGAACTGTGCTCCTAATTTAAACATGTAGGGGGAAGTAGCAGATGTTCACAAAACTCAGTGTGTTTGTGTTTTTAGGTGAAGAAAGTGCCGGACTCTGAGGTAAAAGATTGGCTCGAGTTTGTGCCTGACAGGTGAGTCAACTTGTGCCGTTTAAAAAATGAATGCAAAATTTCGAGATTCTAAATCATTACTGGTAATACTAACACTATGACTGTAACATAGCAGCAAACAAATATTTACCACCAACCTTCCAACTGACAGGTGCCCGCTCTGCCACTGAGCCGCCCCAAAGTTGATATCAGAAAATCAACGTTGCATTAGTTCTCACATAAAATGTCACGCCTGCGATGGGCCAGTTTGACAAGTTATGAATCTTATCAGGACAGTGAGCAAAGTGACCTTTGACCTCTGCTCTACAGGCCGCACGTCGACCTGCGCTACCCAATCACGTGTGAGAAGCTGCAGCAGCTAGGCTGGAGAGCAGAGGTGTCCTGGGCTGAAGGCATCAGACAGACGGGTACAGTAGTAAAGAGAGCAGATAAGGCCAGCACATTAACATGGGGGGTGGGGGGAGTTAAGGGCCATGACTAAAGAAATAAATATATATTATATAGTTAAATGTGTATATATTTTATACTTTTATTTATCCAGAGTGTAACTGCAGGGAACTAAATAAATCTGTCAACTTCCTAAAAGTATAAATATATACACCTTTAGACATTTAATTATACAATTGTACATTTATTTATTTAGTTTTGGCCCTTAAATCTCTCCATATCTTAAAGTGCTAATCCACAAAAGATGCAGGTTTTAGCCACAATTGGTTGCCTCTTTATAATGTGCTATTAATTCCTGTGTTTCAGTCAAATGGTACCAGGTCCACCCAGACTTCTGGTCAGACGCAAGCGAGGACCAAGAACCCATCCAAAGTCAGCTTGAAAAGGCGGAGTGAAAAGAGACAACGCAGTGACTTCTTTTCTACAAATTATTTCATGACACGGACGATTTACCTCAACTTCTGAATACAGATGATGATATAAACCAGCTAGCTTTATAGTATAGTTAGATTAGTTTATTATTCTCAGATGATTATTGGACCAACAGGCCTTAAAGTGCTAGACAAAAGGAAGGCAGAGCCTCCCTTCAACCAAAGGTACACCTGAAAATGAGTGCACTTTATTTTGATATGAATCACGGATTCAGCTTATGTTGACAAGCATCACACAGATCCTGAATGTACAGTGACAAAACACATAAGACCTAAGTATCGCATTTACATGCACTCAACAATTGCTGTAAATCAGTTGCTTAAGTGCATGTAAACGCTAGCTCCTGCTAACGTTCAGCTAAGGTGGGTAGCAAGTTTTAGCAACTGTAGGTGCAACTTTACATTTCAAATGTAGGTTTAGTCTTTTACAGCACAAGCATTATTTGATCAAGATTAAGAAAACTGATTTTTTTTTAAAGCAGTAGCCCGATAATGAAAGGGTGAGGAATGGACCTCAAAGTCAATTCATCTGTCATTTGTTTTATACACATGGTAGAGATGATTTTTACATTGTCCAGTGTCTAACTGCAAATAAACTTGATTATTTAATAACTTCAAGGTGTATGACATTTTTTCAGATATTTAAATTCTAAAACACACAGAAGAAGAAATGGATCAAAACACTTTACATTTGCAAATCAAAACCTTTATTCGGGGTAAAATCAGAATAGATGCACGGTTTTCTTCTCTTCGTGCAGTGCTCCTCTTCGTGCACAACTGCTAAACTAATACATAAAGCAAATACTAACTACCAGGCTGGAGGTGCAGTGTGTTCACATTGAGGGGTCTGGCCAGTAAGCAATGGCTACAACACTGGGCTTTATCATACTTCAATTCAAGTCACTAAACAGCAATCAATTCTAAATCTGACAACACTTTTTTTTGTAACAACCCTTTAAGTTTATAAAATATAAAGTAAAATAAAGCTGCAGTGTTGCATTTTATTTGGTGTCCCCATTTTGTTTCCATGAATTAAGATCATGGCACCCAAGACGTGATCGTTCACCTACTTGTACTAGTACTACCATATCTTTGAAATGTCACTGAGAGTGGCTTTGCTGGGGCCGCATTGCATTCTGGTCCATTAAGGCTACTGTTGATGGACAAATTTGTTTCTGTATAACTGCAGAATGTCCGCAGCTAAACGATGGCAGAAGACTCATTTGGCTCAGCAGCAAGTTAAGCAAAAACAAAACAAAAAAAACACCTGGATGTATTTGTCATCAGGGCATCCCCCCCCCCCCATTTCTGATTGGCCAGACGCTCCCCTATATGTATGACCATTATCACTCAACACACAGGCACCTGCAAAGATGCAAATCACAACAACATAGCAATAGAACCACAGTTAATTCTGTGTTATGAAGACTTTAAAGATCACCACTTGCCAGACATTCACAACAAGGGTATTAACGGGAAGGAAAAGTGTAAAGACTCAAATGAAAAAAAAAAAAAAAAATCCAAACAAAATAACATCCGACTTGGAGAGAATCTGGACACTTGTTTTTTGTACTGCATGTTTTTTTATTGTTTTTTTAAATTTCTTTTTTTTTTACAAAATGGTCTTTTGATTGTAACGTTTAATTTTTTTATTTTAATCCAAACCTTGGCATATAATGGTGGTATTGTCTCAAATTTTGTTTGCCAATTCAAATGGCTGCTTATGGTTGATTTTCAGTATTGGCAATGGAACCTGTCGCACAAACGGGTTTATGGATCTGATACTGAGTCCAATGTGACTTTAAAAGGAAACCTATGTAGGATGTTTCTTTGAATATGTCACAGTCGCATTAACTGTAATAAAACTGTCAGTGCGTCACTCTGTGGCCGCGTGTGACTCCACGTGCACATCTTTATGCATTTATGCATTTGACCAAGAAGGAAAGAGCCCTGTTATGGCAAGTGGCGAGTGCAAATTAGGGTTTTAAACTAAATATTTCTTCTATATAACAAGAACGGTAAGAACAAGGGACTGCCACCTCTTAAGATAACTCCTGTCTTTCAGAGAGGTGTTCAAGGTCCAATTTTGCTTAGACAAAAGCCAGGTTAAACTTCAGAAAATGTAAAGTGCACAACTGCACCGTTCTGAGGCGGGGACTTGTTCAGCTAAAATAGTCTGGTTAAACAAGACAAGATGTGCAAGCACCGTGGGGTGCTTTGTATCGTCCCTAGACAGAGAACTGGTGTACTGGGATTTCTGGGATGATTTGAATCAGTTTTGGCATTAGTGACATTTTGCACATAATCACAAGTTGTTACGGTGACATATTTAAAGAGAAATCCCTACACGTTGCATCTTTAACATTAAAAAGCTCACACTACCCCAGAAAAATAGAAATTTTCACTCATACCAATGACATTCAACATTCAAGTGCCAGTGTTTTTGTTTACTGTCTTTTGGTCAAGTCACTTTGTAAAATATCAACTTTTGTATTAGGCTTATAAAAATAAATATTTCTCAAAAATGCTTGATAAATTACACAAACTAGCAGCGAAAGTAGACTCGAGAACTCTGTGTGCAAACAGCTGATTCCTACGGTTGCTGTTCACTACGACTCCACCTGGTCCCAAAAAAACTGTTTCATGTCCGGAAGAACCTTTCTATACAACGTACACACACTCACTCACTCACTCTCACACACACACACACACTCTCACACTCTCACACTCTCACACTCTCTCACCCACATTCACACACTAAACCATGGAGAAACCTCTTCTTTCTGACACCTGACTGTGCTACACTTCAAACAATCTCACTCACTCCTTCGTACCTCTCTGAGGTTTTGAAGGACATGTACTACAGAAGACTTTAGTTGAACACTAAACTAAGTAACTGAAGTATTTTCTGTAAAACGCGATGGGATTTCTACAACAGAGGGGCCTGCAGGCCGCAGCAATGGGAGCATAGCACCATAAATTGTTCACGGACAATCAAAGCACTCCTGCTGGGAAATTAGTTACCTTAAAGACGCAAAATCATTTGCCATGGTGACACAGTCAGTGTCAGTGCGTCCGTTGCCATGGTAATGCTATGTACAGTGTAACCAACTTCACCATCTTCGCCATTAGGGCTGGGTATCCCCCTTAAATTTAAGGCATCAAAAAGGTCTTTAAAATACTCAAAAAACTAAAGTGCAGGATTTCTAAATAACTTTTCTTTCAGAGGATTTAAACTCAGCATAGTCTACTTTAGATTAGTAAAGCTGGGGATCGGAACAAATGTTATATTTAAGCTCACTTACCGTAGAGGGTTAGGATTTATTTACATGATTCCCACACTACTGAGTGGTGAAAACAGACCCGCTACGGCAAACAACTAACTTGAACAAGACAAACAGCAAGAGACACCAAAACCACTCTGTCTGCCCTGTGAGGTTATATGTAGGAACATCTAAATACTGTTTCTGAATCTGTTTATGCCATCAATTGCACAACAGCTCTTAAACGTTGACATGTTTGCAGCAATGCTTTAACGCACCCCGCTACACTCAACACTTGCGTGTTTACCATTATTGGGGGGGGGGGGTGAGTGTGGTACAGTGACGCCACAGCCATACCCGCTCCTACTGCATGCACTCATTTCCATATACTATTAAAAGGAATTGTTTATTTCATCTGTAGTGAAAAAATACCCAGCCCTAACCAACATATTAGTGATCCAGTCATCTCAAGGCACTGTGCACACGTCAGACTCTGGGCTGAATTCACTTGTGCCAGTTTCTGCTCTCACCCTAAACGGTGCACAGACCGAAAACGGCCCTAACAAAGCTCATGCAGAGAATTTCGGTGACAGCAAAGTGAAAGCAAGCCACAAGTAGTTGATCTTTATTGCACTTACTGCAGAAGTTCAGAGCCCAAGGGGCATTTTGAGGCGGGGGGGGGGGTGTTGCTTCAACACACTTCAATGGTAATTTCAGCTGACAGATCAAATCTGTCGGCCCTAGAAAAACACTTAAGTAAATTGCATATATATGTGCGTATTTTGAACACTACTAGACAAGATTGTTCTACAAACAAGATGTAAAGGTAAACGGAAATTTTACCTTCCATGACTCCCTGCTGTAAAACACACATTTCTTTCTGCACTATCAGCAGTCAACAATTAGCTCATATTTTGTTGTATATCAGCAATTTCAAGCATTTTTTAATCACAGCATGTGAAATGAACAGGTGTTTCTTCCTTTAAACACAGTTATTCTATCTGCCCCCTAGTGGCTGTTAGAAGGCACAGCAATGTCTACACACTGAACCAAATTCATTCCACTGGCTTAACCTCACTGTGTGTCCTTCTGGAAAAAAGTATGCCTTTGAATTTTGGCAGCAAAAACAGCATTTAAGCATACTTTACATTACTACTAAAAAGTTTCTGGTTGGCAACAGCCGTCTCGTCCCACATAGGAACATAAGACGATCAGTAGACAATTCAGTCAAACATTCAAATTGCTATTCAGTCAATATTTAAAAGTTGGACTGTAACAAAATCCAAGAGTGTAACTGGAAGGTAACATGCTTCAGTCGTCTGCCTGTGCAAATCTGTCTCCTCATTGTTTTAAATTTTACAGTTATAAAACTACTGCCAACGAGACAGCTGTTTTAGAAAACCCCTACATGTAGAGGTGTCCCGAAGACTGTTAACAAGAGTTGTGTTGCTGTGTAAAGTGTGTATTGACCTAAGCAAATTCTTCATAATTGATTGTCATTTGCAATGTTATCTTCAACTTAGCTTAACTTATTGTCCTGTTACTAAATTGTATCTTCTTGCTGGTTATTCCTTCAAACTGAGAAGCAACAGCTCTCTCTAAGATAGAGGCTATCCACCATTGCTGCAGGAGAAATTAAAATGTGTGATTTTAATATCATGGCCTCCAAAAATGGTGCTAAAATCATCTATTGGGACACCTCAAAAACAGTTTTGGTCAACAATTAAATCGCTGTTTTAACTGGTGTTTACAGTAGTTTAGCCTGAATTTGAGTGCAAGTTGAACAACAGCGACAAGACAATGCTCTGTGCTACAAAGACAGTTAATCCAACACAGCTGAAAGATAATGCAAACTTATTTACTCATTTTCGATTTATGGTTTGTTTGGAAGTAATCATGGGGAGCAGTTGGACATGTTGCATCATTGCATCCTATATCAACTGTCCTTGTACGTAGCCTCTCTTTAAACTGGCCCCTCATTATAACCACTAGAAGGTGAAACGGGCTTAGTGAGATAAAGTCTGCTTGAATCCTGAGTCCTCCAGCATTACTCAGCCTGAAAGACGTCAAAAACTGATGTCAAAGCCAACTAGTTTCCCCAAACTCCCTACAAACTGTACTCGAGGGAAACTGATAGACACAAACACCACCTCTGATTAAAAAAAAAGTGGTCTAAAAATCATAGGTGACAGCAAAATATTTGAGTTCTAACATAACAAAAGCCTGCTGTAGAATTGTATCTATTTGCTCGGCATTTTTAACTCCTTGACCAAAAAACAACAACACTTGCATATGTTTTATTGTCTTGGTCCCGCCTTGTCATTTGTCAAAGCCAGTGGGCAATTTGAGGGAATCTGCCTCGTGAGCATTTATTTGTAAATCAATTCCCGATATAGGTTTTGGCATGTGTAAACACGTACTTTCTGTAAATAATATCTCTAAATAATTAACCTGCCGACCATGTTCAAATTGCCCACTAAGCTAGGCTTCCCAGACACTGCCTGGTCCGACGTCGAGTGATCAAACGTGATTTTCTACACAAGTGTTTTTTCACTTGTAATTCACATTCTTTTTCAGGGGAGATTCTTCTCTTTTGTGTGAAGAAGAGTTGCACTATTTACATTTAATCTATATTTTACTTCACTAAAAATGTTCATGTAAACAAAAACAATTAAGACCCTGACGTAAATCAACAATTTTCCCACCAGGTAGCAGCAGAGCATTTTTTTGTCTTATTCTGCTGCTAATTAACACAGTGGGGGATTGGAATTTTACCACTGAACCGTCCAAATGTACAGCGGAGTTCCTTTTAGAAGTTCAATCAGGGATAAAACATGGATGTCTGGTTTCACAGCAGGGCTGAGTCGGGCTAACCAGGGATCAGGCATTGATTACATGACCAAATAAAATATCATGTGATCTTCTTACATGTTGTAGCCAAAGATTTTCAGTTCTGTTGTGCCAATTTTCCATTAGCACACTTTACCGGCCCTGTATCTTACTGTGCTATGCGCTAGTTGTCTTTTTAACATTCGTAGCAGAGCTAAAGTGTTAGCCAAAGTGCAGCAAACACCAGCCTGACATACAGACAGAAGTGGCATAGAAAATAGAACATAATGGGCTTGTACGTGTTGAATGAATGGGAAGAATGAGAGTGTATGCAAATCTTAAGCACAAGCTACATAGTTATATTTGGTGTGTAAGAAAAAAAAAGTACTAAAATATGAATAAAGAAGATGGCGTCACACGTCAACTAATCACAAGGTGCAGGCACAGTTTGGGTAAAATCGACAACCTTCAATACATGATCCAAGTAAGCAATGCCAGTCCTATGGACACGGCTGGAATTGAGCTGTCCCTGCTGTGAAATGGGTTAGGCTAGATTATCCAAGTCTTTACTTTTGTCGCCGACCCCGACAGATCTTGACTTAACGAATAAACTGGAATGACTTATTTTAGAGAAGACTCTTCATGCAACTCTCCAGGATAGAGTGAGCGAGAAACTTTTGAACTCTTAAGCGTTTAAGTTGTGTATCCCCCCTGAAAGAAGCTTTTGGCAACAAGGGGTTCAATGTTTGTGGTGGAAGCGGAGCCTGTTTCCCAAAGCATGGTGGCACTAAGAGTCAGCTGAACAGCCACCTTTGGTTAACTGTTGTTTTCAGCAGCAGCCATGTAGTGGTTTTAAAGTCTACACTGTAGAAAGGTTGTAGCATTACTCACATCATTGCTGGATATGGTCACATGCTTTCCTAGTTCATAGCATAGATAATTGTCATATTCGGAAAAGACCATTTTTTTGGCCAATATTATCCAAGAGCACTGACCTTGAAATAATTGCTATGCTTGGAAACATTTATGAAATGCTCACTGGGAGAGACCAAAGACTTCTGGCACATGTCAACTACATGTCTGAATGGTAAGAGAATTAACATGAGATAAAATGACTGCTGCTGCCCGCCAAGGTCAAACTCTCTCTCAGTGGCTCTGTAACTGACGTAACATGACCCAACAATTAGTGACAAGATGCCTTTGAGAAACTCAAACTCAATGCTCAAACCAGAGCTTTAGATATATGTGACATATAGGTCACACATAGGTCATTCGTCTACTGACGAATTTGAACTCCAATAAACAGACAAGGAATTGCTTTGAGTTTTCTCATTGCAGTTTTTGATTTTTTTTTTGCCAAGGTTTGATTTAGTTCAAGCCTAGTTTGTTTCCTTCCAAATATAAATAAAGAAAAACACGTTTAAACCCATACATGACATTAAATACACTTTTTGTCACAGTTGGCCAATACTTGTAGCCACGTATGTACGTATCATGGCAATTAAAACAACGGAAATAAGAGGCAAAGTTCAAATTCTTAAAAAGGCACAGTACAGAAACAAATGATCCTCTATTATGTTTAGTTTCAAACAAAGAAAAATGCTTGCTTGCTAGCATCATTGCTAATGGGCGACAACGTCTGCTGGCGTCCCATTGGCTGGGTGTTTCAGTTTGTCCAGCCTAGTCCCTTCAGTCTTTGTTAGACATCTTTCTCAAATCTCTGTAAATCAAGACTTCTTTTAAAAAGGTGAAAAGAAAACCAAAAATGTTCTGTTTCTGTGGCCGCTTTTAAGTAAATAAAAGGAGGATTCAGCCAGTTCCTTTTTTTGAATTTATATGCAGACATATCTTGCTCAGATTAGACATCTTGCCAATCTCTGCGCTATATTTTAGAAAAAGGTTTTGGCCGGTGATTTACAACATGGCCATGCGTGATACAAAGATGACGTGTGGAGGTACACAAGACGCCTGGCTGGCTTTGGGTGAATGCAGACAAAAACAAAATGAAGCCAAAACTCAAGTGAAAAAAAAACGTGATTTTCCCCCAGGTTTTCTACAGGCGTTTTGTAGAACCAACTAACTGTAAATCTTAAATGCCCATCTAATCTTAGGGGGTTCAAAAAACAAAAAACACCTAGAACTTTAATTCAATTGGTTATTTTTCCTTCAAGCACTTGCCACAGAGGGAAAATAGTTCAAAATGTCCTTACTGAAACTCAACAATGGTGCTAACTGGTAGCTAGGTAAGCTACTATTTTACACCAAATGAAATTGAAGAAATCCCTTTATGCTGTGGCCTATCGTAAGAGGTGAGATTTACCAAAAATTAAGAAAGAAGAAAAGATGGGGGACATTAAAGACAAAGGTGAAGATGGAAAGGACAGGTAAAGGAAAAGAATTAAAATATCTGAGTGCATAGGGATGGAAGGAAGGTTATATAAATGAGTATAAATAGTTTAATAACATGCACGTGTGTTCTTTGGGTTAATGAAGGGGAGGAGATGGATAAGGTCCAGACAAGTGTGAAGAAGGGAAGGAGGAATCTGTGAGAAGAAGAAAGAGGGACGAGTAAAGGGGAAAGAAGGAACCTAGTTGCCCCACCAGTCTACTTGAGAGTGTGAGTAGTTCCCTCCGTAGCCGTCGCTGGTGTAGAAGTTACCAAAACCACCTGAAAGGGAAGAAACAGAGCAGAAAATGCAATGTTTAAGTAAAATGAGCTAAAAGTAACAAGAAACTTCCAAGTCAGGTTGCAGTTCACTTAGTCTATATCAACGATGTTCCACTTCCGGGATTGCTCCGGTGCCGCCAGATATTCTTCCGGATACCATACTTTTTGGCCGGATGTTGGTTACCTTCCGCTTTTTTTGTGTTGTAATGTTAAACTCAGGTTGATTATGAGGACTATGGTTAACTGCTCCTCAGTTCTCTGCAGGGTAAATCCAGACAGCTAGCTAGACTATCTGTCCAATCAGAGTTTTCTGTTGCCCAATTAAAACAACCTTTGAACGTACACGTTCCACCAAAACAAGATCCTTCCCGAGGCTATTTTGCAGCGGTACCATGGCTCTGTCCGGCGTTTAGCACCGCCCAAGAGGATTGTGATTGGTTTAAAGAAATACCAATAAACCAGAGCAGGTTTATCTCCCATCCCAGAATGCTGTGCGGACTAACCAGGCCCTCCTCCGTGGCGCTGTGGAGGAGGGTCTGGCAATTCAAGACTAGAGTTCATTATAACACACTAGTAGCTATGTCTACAAGAGCCTCACCTCCTCCAAACCCGCGGGTTCCACCATGTCCTGCCTGGTTACGACCTCCACGTCCTCCAAACCCTCCAGCGGTGCCTCCGGCAGCCGTCTGACGATAATCACGTGCTCCAAAACCACCAGCGAACCTGGTGGCATAATCAAATCCATTGTTTAAATCAAATACAAAGTCAACGACTGCATTTGGACAACACCGTTGGTGGGCTTATAAGACGTATACCTCTTAGAGCGTCCTCTGCTGCTGCTCTTATGCTGGTGTTCATAGGCCAGGCTCTCAAGCCATGAGGGAACTTCTTGTTTGGCCTCTACCAGAATGTCCAGCAGGTCCTTAGTTATGTTCCCATTTTTATCATTAAAGAATGATGTGGCAAGCCCTGCAGGTAACAAAGAAATAAAAATTAGCAGTAAATCGTAAGTTAAAAAAAAAAGAGTCAGTCCCCATTTTAGATTATGGAACACACATGACACGACCAACGTCAGTCAATACCATTGACTGACGTTAGTTGTAGTCTTACCTAGGTTTCCAACTCGTCCTGTACGTCCAATACGGTGGACATACTCCTCTATATCGCTGGGCAGGTCAAAGTTAATGACATGTTTCACGTTGGAGATGTCCAGACCCCGAGCTGCTACCTGAGTATGTACAAAACAGAGAAAAAAAGTCGTTCGAACTGTGAAACATGTTTACATATAGTGATACTGTTCACTTGGGCAGTAAAAGATTCTTTAATAAGTTCTATTTTAATTTTTACTGACCGCTGTGGCCACCAGAATGGGGCATTTTCCTGATCTGAACTGGCTCAGGGCTTCCTCTCGATCTCTCTGGGAGCGGTCGCCATGGATACTGGTGCAGGCGTAGCCCTCCCGATACAGGAAGTCCTCCAAGGCATCCGCGCCTTTCTTGGTCTCCACAAAAACCAGAGTCAACGAGTCCTTACCTGATGAACCGAGAGAAAAGACACCTGAGGTTATTCATTAAGGTGAGTGTATAATCTGGGTGGTCACTAAATGTACGACACAGAAAGCCGATTTCAACTTGCAGCAGGGTTTTTCGGTTTCCAAACCTTAGACTTGAAATACTTCAGAGAAAGTTCAGGGGGTCACCAAAAATCATGAGGAACTATCTTTGAGTGCAGATTAGAATCTATGCAAAAGTGAACGCATATGAAGCATCACACTGGTTTTTTGTTGAGGAGATTTCTTGCACTGAACGAATAAACACATCAGATGACCTTCCGATTCTTAGGGATTTCTGATGACATGACAAAAATAGGTTTCAGACCGATCAAATTGTATCCTCAACAAAACATTGATGTCAGCTTGCAAGTAGCTTTTTGACACTTTGATCAAATTTGATGGGACCCAATCTGACATTTTTGACAAAGTCACAATCTTTTTCAAGAAGCGTAATTAGGTGTAATCGTCAGGGGAAACAACATCTGGAGCTGGCAAAAAATAATTAAAAATCCTTTTAGTCAAAATGTACAGAGTGAAAATTCACCATCTTTCTTTATTGTATTCCTTCACTTGCAATTTCAAAAAAGAAGAAAAAAAAAAGAAGAAGAGTTGTAGATACAAAATATATTGCATCACCCTGACAACCTAGAGATGCAAATCCTTCCGTGTATAATTTAATCATCAGTTACTCTTACAGCAGGTTATAACTCTACCGGCAGGGCTGTTTATGTCCCTGGTGTGATTCACATTGAAAACAGTACATTTTTCCATTAACAGAATAGTGCAACAAGCAACAAGGAGTGCAGTGTGGGAAAAAAAATTATTACAAAAAACCAATAGCTAACAGTATCAGCAGCACTGTGTTGTTGTGCAGGCACTGTGACTAGAGCCACTGATGGAAAGAGTTTGGTCATTTGAGTTCTTCCTCAATGTTCCATGAACATAGTTAGCTGATAATAGAGAGGAGGACATTAGCCCACATTTGTATCCACTCGTTAGCTGTTGAGACGACTACATAACCAAACTCTCTCCATCAAGGCGTTGGGTCTGATATGAAGACACCACAGCAACATACTGTACATAAAAGATGCCACAAAAAAAAAAAACCTTTGAAAAACTAAGAAAAGAAAATACAACAGGCATGTTTGATGTAAGCTTAGCAAACCGAACCGATGAAATGGTACACAGAACCAAAAATTACTGGAAAAACAAAAAGGAGTGTCCGTCCACAGAGAAGAACATTTAAGGGCAAGCAAAATTATTTTAAATATATGAAATGACAGATACAAATTTCCCCATTGAGGATCTTACCAGGTTTCTCTATGTTGTCTCCAGAATTGTCCTGTACCTCGCTGGGGATGACTTTGGATAAAACCACATCAAACCACCAACATGTCAACTGCACTCAATCAGTATGAAACCAACTCTGTATGCTTGGTGTTCCTGATGTACCCAAGGTTTGCCTCATTTCACAACATTTGTTTCACTAACTTCAGAAAATGGCTTATTTTCTCAAAAACAAAAGTGTATGAATGTATTTCTACAGTAAATGGAGGGAATATTACATATTTGTTGAAAGTTACGGAGTGAAAATGGCATTTATTTTAATGGAACATCCTACCTAGTGCCTTACTGAGAAAATAATGTGTAGTTTGAGGAAACTTGCTTCAGGTTTTTCTGCTAAAGGACAAGGCAGAACATTTTGAGCATGTTTCAGGAATTAAAAGCAGATTTTCTAAACCCTTCCCCTGGAATATCAATTTTGGACCTTTTCACTAAGTACCAAAGTTGATTTTGTGAAAGTTCTGAACATTATCAAACAAAGGGTGTTTACATTGTATGGAATAACATTGTGCTTCACATGAGACACAAGAATGTATTGGCTGAGATGGGAAGACGACAATATGATAATGGCAAAAGGATCGGGGAAATAAAAACACCACATTGTGTGTGTGTAAGTGTTAAGTAATCTTTTAAAAAAAGCTGTTATTGTTATGTGACTGTCTCACCTGTAGCACTGAGCAGGTCCAGGAGGAAAGATCGCTTATCGCTCTCCTCCACCCACACAACCTTCTGAGTGATGTTCTCTGAGGTGGAACCCACTCTGCCCACTGCCAGGAAGATGTAGTCCTCCAGGAAATCCCTGGCCAGGATCTGGAAATGGAGCAGAAATGTGTATGAATACATTTTTAGCACTGGCTAAGCAAACAAAATTGTAATTGTACAGGTTTTAATTCCGGTACCGTTTACTGACATTATTGCCTATAAACCCTTCTTTGCTCTTCTTTCAGTAAGGCTGCATGCACCTAGCCTCAGGGCTCTGGCGACATGGCGCAGGGTTGTACGGGGAAGAGGAAATGTCAATTAAATTGCCCATTCGTCTGACGCCCTGTTGTGCATTTTGACCCTCCAATGTAGCACAACTTGACTTTATAATTACAACAATTATTTGATGAGATTACATGATTGGTTACCACAGCGTGACGTTGTTACTTCAAAAATGATATCCGTTTCGACTTTGTGCCGTTGTTTTCTTTTCCCCCAGCACCCCCCTGCAACCTAAACCCACATCCCCCATAAAAACAAATGAGAGGACTAGCGTTTTTGCCGGAGCCCCTAAAGCTATGTGAATGTAGCAAAGACTTCACTCTTGTAAGTGACCTTTATATTCTGGCTACAGCAAAAGATACATTTTTTATTTTATTTTTTGTAATACTACAACAATGCAAAACAAAAGCTTATCAAAAGCATATTTAAGGGGAAAGCCCATGCCAGATTTTTCCTTCTTTTTTTTTTTTTTTTTTTTTAAAAAGAGTATTGCAACTGTACCTGGATCTCTTTAGGAAAGGTTGCGCTGAACATCATGGTTTGTCGGATGCCTTTGTGCGGCATGGTGTCCTGTTCAACGATGCGTCTTATCTGTGGTTCAAATCCCATGTCCAACATACGATCTGCCTCATCCAGGACCAGGTAGCTGAAGTGAAGAAGAAACAGAGGAAGATGTATAGTGAAATGCAATTATATCATATTCATCTCATTCTAAAAAAACAGTAATATCATTAAATTGAACCAGTCCATGAGGGAAAACCCTAACTTTATCCTTCGCTCCCTCCTCCTGTCCATGTCTTACTTGCAGTAGTCTAGTCCAATCTTGCCCCTCTCCATCATGTCCACCAGTCTTCCAGGTGTGGCCACCAGCAGGTGGCAGCCTCTTTCCAGATCTCTTATCTGCTGGCCAATGTCTGCTCCTCCATACACAACACAGGGACGCACTCTGGAACGGTAGGAAAACTACAGACAAAAACAAAAAAGTTAGAAGATATACATGGGTAAAAGTTTCTTAGAATTACATGCTTGCCTGTGTGTATGAGTGTGTGTGTTTATATACCTTCCTGGCTTCATCATATATCTGCAGTGCCAGTTCTCTGGTTGGAGCCAATACCAGTGAGATGGGGAAGTGCTTACGACGCCCGTACTTCCCATTCTCCTGTAAAACAATGACAACAACACATTCATAAACATGTGTTTGATTCACAGAAACCATGTTTAACTAAATTGTGGGCACTGACATTCACAGTACAGGTCAACACTTATCAGGACTTCCTAGGCCAGTGGATCCCTACCTGGGGGACATCACAATATAAATCTAAGACAAAAAAACTTTTTATGACTTTTCTTTAATTGTTGTTTGTTCCTGTGCAATACTTTTGGCCTATTACTATTCAGACATAGGGATTTTCTGATAATGTATCTTTGCCTGATTCCCAGGGGAAGCTATGTACCATATTGTGTAACTGTGGTCTTGTCTACTATCTACAATTAGCCAATTACTTGTGGAGTGCATTCATCTAACAACTGCATTTAGTGTTTCTGTTGTATAGCTGGTAAATACACTAAATACATTTTTTCTTATCTAAAAGAAATACTTTCTTTAGTATTGATCAGTGCATTTATAGTCCATTTTAGAACAAATAAAATACTAAATAAAGTGCTCTTATTTTTTTCTTACCTGTCCAGATGCTTTAGCTGCGTTGAGAGCTTCTCCTGGTCCATCGGTGTAGATCTGGCTGAGAATCGGCAGCAGGAACGCTGCAGTCTTCCCAGAACCTACAGACACAAAGCCAAACTCATCCATCTCCATGTGCATTCAACAGTCATCCTTTGATAGTATTATGACTCTGACAATATATCACTTTGTTTTATCGCCAGAGATAAGATGTACTGTATGCGTGTGTTCTACCTGTCTGTGCGCAGGCCATGAGGTCTCGCTTTGACTTGACAATAGGAATGGCATATTTCTGGACAGGGGTCGGTCTGGTGTAGCGACTCAGACCAATGTTACCCATGACAATCTCACCCATGTCCACATCTTGGAACTACACAGTCAAAACACAATTACAAAAACAGCAGTTGAAAGTAATCATGCCGTTGATATATAATGTAATATTGTTGGATCCCGAGTTTACAGTAAACTTACGCTTTCAATGTGGTGAGGGCAGTTCTGTCCTGTGGCCTCAACAGGAATGTCATCGTATTTCTCAAAGTTAATCCCGGTGTTACTGGCGGAGAACAACTCGCTGCATAGCAGGAGAAAAGACATGCAATTTAACAATGATTAACAATAAATACACTTATGCGATAAACAAAAACAATATATGTCTTTAAATAGTAGGGCTAAATCGAATTTTGATTGGGATTTAGATTTCAGCTTCTAACGATCACAAAAACAATGTCATCGAGAAAAAAGATTATTTCGCATGTAGCATTTTTGCAGGTATACTCTTATTTTGTCTTGTGTTCTGAAGGGGCATTGGAAAAGTTGAAAGGGAAAAGTTCCAAGAGGAATTTCATTTTTTTCTATTTTTTCCCCATAATTGAAGAACCCAATTGAATACATCTTTCTTTGATAAAATTATTGTAATCTTAAAGGAATATCACTCACTGCTGTTCGATTATTTGGCAGATTTCTAGAAGTTACCATAGGATAAGAGACCCAGTGAAACCCCAACAATTAGTCATAAATTGTCGAATGTCAATTTTACAGTCTATTCATTGAATCATGATGCATGCTTTCAGAATAAACCAGACAAATTTTTACCATCCCTCACAAACAGTTTCCCCGATATTTCGTTCAGTGAAAAGCATAGACTTACTGTTCAAGGCGTTCGTTACGTGGTGTTGGTTTGGACCAGTCTCCCTCTTCCCTGGACTCCTCCACCCATCGGTTGTTTCCTCCTCCTCCTCCACCACCACCAAATCCACCATGGTCAAACCTGAGCTCAAAAAAAGACAATGATGCAAGATGAATGGTTTCCCAATTCTCCGAATTACACTACTCTAGACGACTGCAGTTTAAAATTTTATACAGTGAATTTTGCATTTGCAGAATAGCCACACTGCAGTCCTTGTTGCTTCTAGCTCGCCAACAGGCCAGGGGCAGTAGTGAATTGTGAATATGGCACCTCAACCTCAAGTTGTTTCAGTAGTACAGTGACAAAGAATTAAGAAAAGAAAAAAAGTCCTGTGATAGTAGTTATTTAGTCTATCTCTGTTTCTCATCTCCTTACCTCCCTCTGTTAGCATTGCCTCTGTCATTGAAGAATGCAGATTTCCCTCGGTTGTTGCCAAAACTGCCATACGAGTCTTTAGCAGTGTTCCAGCCGCCTGCGTCTGACAGGTGAATGAACAAAACTATCGTAAAGTACGTCCGCATAGATAAACTGCATGATGAATGATAGATGCAAGTACAGGGTGAAACAAATAAAGTAGTTTATTTTCCTTAAAAAAGAAGAAAAAAAAGAAAATAGAAAAAAGGTCCCATGGCATGAAAACTTCCCTTTATAAGTTTAACATATACATGAGTTCCCCCAGCCTGCCTATAGTCCCCCAATGGCTAGAAATAGGTGTAAACCAAGCCCTTGCAATCTTGCTCCTTATGACGTCATAAGAGAATTTGGTCCACCCATGACAAAGACACGACATGACTTGTTCGCAAGCCATGATTTCTCTCTTTCTGATGTCTCTGCAAACCATGAGGCCCCCCCCCCCAATAGCATTTAAAGCTACAGACCTAGGAATGCACATACTAAAGAAAGCTCATTGTTGCTCTACTGACCGTAATTCTGCAAGGCTGAATTTTGGGAAAGAGACTTCAGATAAAGTATTAGGAGACCACTAAGGTCTTTATAAAAAGCATGTAAAAAGCACCATGTCATGGGACCTTTAAAAGAAACTGAGGCCATGTTATCTGCAGAACAGATCATGAACAATTGAAGAAAAAAGTTTTGAAGTTTGGTGTAGTAAAATAAAATCCCACCTTTATTTTCATAGCAACCGAAGGCCATTGGCTGTGGTGGGTTGATGGGGTTGAAAGCTCCGCCCCTGTTCCCACGGTAACCTCCTCCGACGCCACCCCGGCCCCGCTCCATGCGTGGCGGGCCACGGTTAAACGTGTTGCCAGCCATGCGGTTGTCATGGTAGCCATTGACAAAGTTGTTGCGCCCCCCGTCCCAACCATCTGCAGAGGGAGAAAAAGAAAATGATTAAACACGACAACGGTCAATGGGGCCTAATAGACATTTCTTAAAAAAATACATTTAGCAAATTTTTAATTCGAAATATAAATTCTTTTTATAGAAATATTCATATACATAACATCCCTTTGTCTCATTTGTCCAGTGTAGTAATACAACTATTCGGATATTTAGAGTAACTATCACATGACATAGAAGCTATTTAAAAACGGCAATTATTTTCTATTCCAATTTTAATGTAAAATAAATGAATTTCACATCAGCAAACAAAATAGGTTTGCAATATGAGATCAATTGAGTATAGATTTTAAAGAGTACATTTCAATAATATGCTTATATGATCACTGCTGTGAATGCGGACTATTTTATTTCTTATTCTTAAGGCAAAAGTGATCAAGATCCCACACTAATTAATATCCTTTCTTCACTTCACTGAGAGGAGGAAACCAGAGAACATACTGATGATTGATGCTAAATTAAGGAATGTTACGTGATAACATGTTATAAGAACAAAATGAATATCAGTGCATGGTAACAAAATGGAGCAACTTACAGTTGGCTGCGGGCGCAATGGTGTAGCCACCAGGTCGACCAGCGGCAAAGGCATTTCCTGCTGGACAGGAGGGCAACGTTTCAGTTGTGGTTTTTATCATGAACAACTGAACTTAATAAGGTACTCTGTGGAGTTTTTGAGCCCTAGTATCATTATGCAGCGATGACTTTTCAAGCGGGTCCCCATTTCGTTTGTATTATCCATGCATACTTTGACACAAGCATGCGGGTGACGCGATGTACATCCTGCCACCGTCTTCACACTATTCCCCTGACCAACAGCTGACTGCAGTTATGTATTTGTGCAAAGAAACGTAGTGATGCACCAGTAAAGACACGGAAAACGGTGACTGCTAGCTAGCTAGCATGGACGGAAACAAAGCTATTCAGAAAACAAATCTGCTTTGCCATTGTTTTGAGGAAGGAAATACACTCTAGGATTCACACAATGTATGTTGGTGAGTAACACTAAATGTAAACATAACTTAAATTTTTTGCTTGTTTACAAGAAAACTCCACAGGACAGCTTTAACTTGATGATGCTACACACCATTTTTGGAAGCGTCGTTCCGTAAATGTGGAGGAATATATCGCCCTGCAGACAGAGAGAGACAGTGTCCAACATCATTTAATGTATTATTAGACCTGAAGGACTTGATTTGAAATTAAAATCTTTTGAAGCACCCCCAAAATTTAATTGATCTATGGTGCAAATCTGAAGCTAGAAACCATGGATATCCAATACATATTTCCAAACTTATCACCTAGTTTTTCTTTTGTCAATGAAACCCTCTGAGACCTGCGGAAGCATACAAGCACCCAGCCCATATTACTGTCAGCAGGCTGGGTTCTTTAGCTAGAGAGTGGGGATACTGGTATCACATGAGTAGAAGGTCTAAAGCATCATTGGAACCAACCATGACGCTCCGATGTAGGGGTGCAACAACTCACAAAACTCACGGTTTAGATCACAGTCTCGAGCCGCGGATTGGATCAACTTTTGAACTAGCACAAAAAAAGAGGGGGATTTAAATGATTTATTAAAAACGTAATGACAATAACGTTTAACAACCTATTTTCACCAGTAAATGGCTGCTAAACGACAAAAACAGATGAGAAAAGGGTATTTTACAATAACTTTGAATGCATCACGACGTTTACCAGTTTCACGTAAAAGTACTATTTAGTCACGTCTGTGTTGTGTGTGTGTGTGTGTGTCTGTGTATAGATATATAGTACAGGCCGAAACTTTGAACACACCTTCTCATTTAATGCATTTCCCTTATTTTCATTACAATTCACATTGTAGATCATCACTGATGGCATCAAAACTATGAACAAATATGGAATTATGTACTTGACAAAAAAATGTCCTCATGTAAGCCAGTTTTGTTGTAGCGCCTGATGGTTTTTGCGACTGCACTTGGGGACACGTTTAAAGTTTTTGCAATTTTCTGGACTAACTGACCGTCATTTCTTAAAGTAATGATGGCCACTTGTTTCTTTTTACTTATTGGTTCTTGCCATAATGTGAATTCTAACAGTTGTCCAATAGGGCTGTTGGCTGTGTATTAACCTGATTTTTGCACAACACAACTGATGCCAAGAATATGCAAAGCAGTAATCAGAGCAAAGTGTGGCTACTTTGAAAGAAACTAGAATATAAGACATAATTTCAGTTAATTCACACTTTTTTGTTAAGTACATAATTCCACATGTGTTCATTAACAGTTTTGATGCCTTCAGTGAGAATCTACAATGTAAATGGTCGTCATGAAAATAAAAGGAAATGCACTGAATGAGAAGGTGCGTCCAAACGTTTGGCCTGTACCACATGCACGCACACACACGTTAAACTTTGCAATTGGCCGCGGTTAACATGCTTTCCAAAACGTGAGTGTTGATCCGTACGGGCCAAGGATCAGATATGGTCCGTTACACCACTACTCTGAAGTTAGGCTAGATCTTGGTAAGGGAAAACCAGCATGACCATTTCAAAGGGGTCCCTTGACCTCTCACTTCAAGGTATCTGAATGAAAAAGGGTTCTCTACTAGTTTCCTCTTTGCCGACTTATGCTAATCCCATGCAGTTTTTGTCATACATCATATGTTTCATCTATTCTAAAAATAGTGTATTTAAATATGATTGCACACTTAGGCCCCTAAACAGTATTGCAATTTAACAAACTGGGACTGGAAAGCTGAGACTCCAGTGGATTATATGAGACCACTTGTATTCATGCGTAATGATGTAAGTCCCCCATAGTAGCCATTCCATTGTAGTGAGACCATTGTCTGAAACTTGACCTCACTGTATAAAATGACCTGTTGTGACCTCTACGATAATCACAGCCTCATGAAATGTTACAACCACAAACTAGAGACATATGGCATTTAGAGAATGTATGGCTTCTCACAGAAATCTAACATCACAAGTTTTTTATAAGACAAATGGATTTTTCTATGGTGTTTCCTTAAGGTCTTGGTGTCGTAAGGTGGTATTTTTAGCGGGACTTTTGCCCCTTTTCATAAATTCTCAGGTAGTCACAAATGGTTACACATTGTATCAACCCAAAAAATGCTGCAACAGTTCATTGGACATGATTAAGCATTAGACTGGCCAATATATACGTCCATTATAATGTTCTAGGTCCCTTACACACTCTAAAATGTCAAAATTGAATAGGCATCTAACCAGAAGACAATGTTTACTAGAAACAGCTACATCACAGATTAATTAGGTTCCCAGCTTTCACATTATTTACACCACTTCTATGTGGGATATACTGTTCACCCTCTATCTCCACCTAGAGATCCCCTATCCCCCCCACAAAGACAAAAGTGTGTTTATGTAGGTCTTAGAGGGTTAAACTGCACTACATTTCTGCAGTGGACAGATTAGTTTTATTGGTGTTTATCAATAAAGAAAAGATTGAAAATATTCCCTTGGTTGCTTTCCTGTCCTTACCAGTTTATTCCATTAATAGTACTTGTTTGTGACCTTATTATTATAGGTTATTACGTGTGGACTGAGGTAAAATGCTCAGGCTTGTGGGTGTCTATGCACATTGTCTCAGAAGATGAGAAGTTCTAAAAGGCTGCTTACGGTTAGGTATTCCACCTTGTCCGTCTGCCGCACTCAAGTCTAGGACAGCGAGCTGAAAAAACAAAAGCATATAGTCAGAAAAACAACAACACCACCACCACCAACACCACTTAGCAATTTTCAGCAGAACAAACTATCATGCCTTGTTCTAAGTGTTTGAGTGTGAATGCTTCTTCTTGCAGCAGGTGACACCATAACCTGCTGCCTACTTTAAAACTAAAGAAAACTATGTATTTTTTTGTTTTGTTTATCCATCAGAATAAGCAATGCAAAAGCTTTGCTCACACACGTGCTTCAGCTAGTGCCACTAGCTTTTTCTGAGCAGAGAAACAAACAGCTGTTCAGGCAATGTATAGATTTTATGCTTTTATTACCATAAACTGAATTTCGGTTTTGGGATGGGATGCTCTATTTCTACTAAACTGCAGCAACATTAAGTTAACTTTGCTCATAATAGGGATTAAATTCCCCTTGAAAAATAAAAAAAAATAATAACATTACAGTGCACTGCAGCTTTTTTTTGTGCATCCTAACTGATAAAAATGATATCCAATACCAATGTTGAGCATCCAATGCTCTTGTAGACATGTTGCTAAGTAGATCTTTCCATAACATCAACTGAGAACATGCAGTACTTTTCTGTTGCCATCCATGTCTAACCAGTCGGACACAGCTAGACATTACGTTGATAGTGACGCAGAAGAAATAAGCTTCTTTCTTTTTTTTAAAGCGGGACGCTCTCAATATAAACGATGCATGTATGATCTGGAAGGCAGTAGACTAAACTGTCAAAACCCCCCATTGTTTTTTTGTCCGACCCGCTAGCTCCATCTCTGCATAGCTCCCATTTTATTATTGTATCGAGCTGCAAGAGAAACGCAGCGAAGATAATAGTTAATGAGTGCGTTTCATATGTTCACACGGGAAAGCCGATGGAACCACACGGGCAAAATTGATAATTTGGGTCTCTGTCCACCTTCTAAAGCATTCACCAGTAGCTAGACCATGGCCTTCATAAATAATGTTGGACAACTCTGGTGTAGCACACGTAAATATAATCAAACAGTTGAAAATGCGGAAGAACCAATTACATATTCCACATTGTATGGTTGGTTCCCCGCCCCATGGCCACTCTTGGCCATGCGAGTGTAGAATTGAAGTGCACCCAACGCTAGCTAGCACGATAGCATCTTGTTAGCAGTGTTTTAGGCTAGCCGGTGAGCTAATATTTATTCTTGCTGTTATAACACGTTTCATCAACTGAAGCAACAAGACACATTTAACTGACACGGCTTACCTGCTGCTCTAGACCGTGGACATTTTCGACGGCCACATGACTCATAACTATTGAATATGGAGGAAAAATGTTGTCGTTGAAAAAAGGACCTCTTTGTTTGCCGGGTTTGTTATTTCTCCTTAGCCTTTGCCGTGTTTCTGTAGTTACGATAGATGGCAGCTATTTCATTAGTGTAACAGCTAATATGTAACTTTGTAAAATGCTATTCTTGAATTTTACGTGATGATAAATTCCTTTGCTACGAGGCTAACTCAGCTGATGTCGGTTTGCTCTTTAGCTGAAGCTGAGATGAAGCCGTCATGCACTGGTTAAGAGAGCCTGAATAAAACAGAAAAAAACATCCGGTTGTGTCAAAATAAATGTCAACACACTTTTTACCTTGGGGGGGAGGGGGGGGGGGTGTATGTGCGTGTGTTTTCTTTTCATATGTAAATATATATATTAAAGGATTCTACCACACCTTCCCATGTATTTTATAGAGTATTTCTTCAACGTGATTGGTATTTATGTGTGAAACAAATAAACAAGTTGTCGTTGGCACATATAGGCCTACTGTAAGAATTGGAATCAGAATGAGATATATTACCAAGGTAAGTTTATAATAAGGTTTAGTTCACTCTCATAAACATATAAAAAGAAAACAATAGAGCAAAGTAATCTACTGCAACAGAATATAAACATTACAATGACAAATGAAAAAGCACTATAACAAATATGTAGCCTACAATATAACTGTTTTCAGGGCTGTACAATGTTGCAGAGTTAAAAATGCAGCCAAACAGAAGTAACTGCCATGTCACAACAGTTTTTCAGAGTGATGATTTTTTTCAGAAACCAAGACATGGAAATAGAGTAATCTATTAAATGTAGCCTACATATTCATTTGACAAGATAACTCCACGAAATGTGATAGAATACTGACCACGGGTATTTAGGGAGATAGAAATGTGAAATATTAACAAATCTAAATTAAGGAAAAACTACTAAAGTAATGCACGTAGTCTTGACCATATTGCATATTGCAAATTCCACATAGAGTCATGGTTAGCTACAACCAGGTAACAAGTCTTTTAGATAAAATATTTCAATATTTAATTTATAGTGCAACTTAATGTCATTACTTCCGGTCAGACCGCCGCAGGCTAACACTCACTAGCTTGACCGATGCATCTAATCCAGGCACCGCGAGACTTTAATCATAGTTTGTCGCGATATCTGCCACGACAGTGAAAAAACAATTCTATGTGTCCCCAGTGGAGCGCAGTGTGGATTGTCAGTTGTCTTCTTTTTCAATCTTCACTTGCCTCAAAAACGTTTTCAAAATAGCCTAACAGTCAGCCCTCTGACTCTGCACAATATAACCCCCATAAAAACACTTTATATTCAATCATCATTTATATTCATCATATAAGAGATCTTGTGGAAATAGACAGGGCAGATAATTTGAAAGGACTTGAGCCACTGCTATAAAACCGTTAAAGCTTTTAATATGACAATGATGAACATTCCAAACGTCCACTGTACACTACATCTAAGAGCACAAATAACTCAATTTAATAACGTATTTTCTATTGCAGTTTTAAGAGTATGGAATCATACCTTTCCGCTCCAAGGGTCAATGGTTGGAACAGCTTCTCTAAGGGGCATGAGCAAATAGAGTGGCACCTCTCTAAGTTGCATATTGGACCACATTTGGCGTAAAAACTTTAAGTCAGACTCCAAATCAAATCACCCTTGTTCATAGATGTCTTCACGTGGAAATAATAATACGCAGAATCAAATTGATATAGCTTTACGTAGCACTTCTGCCTTTTCTTTATTTGCCTTCCAACCGCTTGATGAATATGAAGGACATGCACAGCAGTTGAAAGCAGCAATCGTCTTTCAGTGATATCTTTTATCATAAAATGAATCTCTCTCATGTTCAAGTTTAAGATTGTTCTAAAGCCCCTTGGCTTGCCACTGTGATGTTATGGAGCAGTAAAATAAAGCATCACCTTTTTTTGCATGCACTAAAGAAAAAGATAAACACAGAAAAACACACCTTAGTGTAAAGAAAATCAACAGCAAGTAATACTGTGGCATATTCTGCATTACTGCAGTTAAATCTCATCTCCCCCCCCCCCTTTTTATAGTCCAACATTTTCCACGTTCATACAGTATGTGACCCAAAGAACCCATTTCCACCTGGCATTACCATGAGCACTCAATCTGCATGTCAACACAAGACATGCATGCAAAACACACTGCAAACTGATTAAGATCAGATCAGCGAGACCACATCTGGAGTTGGTCACTGTCTACGATGTCATCATTAACAGCTAATAGGTGTAAATGCAATGAGCCATGCATGTGTTGTCATGTCCAAAAACAGATTGCATGTTAACACCTGGAAGTGGTAAATGTGGCTCTGATGTGAGATCTGTGGAGTCTACGTAACCTTGGTGGTACCAGTGAATGAATCAAACTGCTTCTTGACACCCTAACCACCAGGATGCTCAGCTCTTAACGTTTAATTTCCTTGATGTCATAATTTACTTTTCATGAATTCCTGACAACGGCGTGTCAAAGGGGAACTCTTAAATGTCAGTTTACTAGTCAGAAGGAGAGCTTCAACGTCCTCTGAGAACACCCTGGTGATGTCACGATGACGCTGTCATGTCGACTGCTGAAATTCCCTGTGTTCTGGGATTTTCCAATCATCTTTATCAAGCCTGGAGCTTGTCAAGAATGCGGCTGCTAGATTGTTGACTGGTACCAGAATGAGTCATCGAAGCTCCTCAGTACTGGCTTCTCTTCACTTACTGGTCAAATGTAGAATTGATTTTAAGGAGTGTTCCTTGTTTTTTGGGCGTAACATGGATTGTGTCCTTTATATCTCGCTGATCTCCTTACCCTACGTCACTCCTCCAGGAACCTAAGATCGTCAAATCCCTTCCTTTTAGCTGGTCCACAGTCTGGGATCAGAATAAAGGGCCTTATCCGTTGTGGCCCCGAGACTCTGTAACAAACTTCCCATTCATATTATATAGGTCCTCCTCTACTGCTGAGATCTTTAAGTCTCGTCTTAAAACACATTTGTATTCTTTGGCGTGTCATTTAGTTTAGGGACGTTTGTATAGAAGTGTGTTGTTTGCATGACGTTCACTGTGTCTATATTTTTGTTGTCTTCCTTCATTTTTATAGCATAATATAACTTGGTACCGCACTTTGTTCAGCCTAGGTTGGTTTTCCATGTGCTCTTTAAAGAAATTGACTTGAATTGACTTGATGTCATCAGGGTCATCTCGGGTAAAGCATGGACACTACAAATTTATACTAGAAAGCCTGGTATAAACTGGGGGTGTGAAGCAATCTGGGCTGTTATCAGGTGGTGATAATAATGCTACTGGTTGCCTTATGGGAATTGTAGTATCAAGCATTTTGGGAGCTTTACCCATATTATATAGGGACTAACAATCTGTATCTCAGCCTCTGCTGCTTCAATTTTGGCCATTCTTCTTCTTCTTCTTCTTCTTCTTCAAGTTAACTGAACTCAAGAGAAAATTGTGCTGTTTTTTTTCCTCCATTCTGTGCGTATGCAGTGTTTTTTTCTGACCCACTACATCTCACACTCTGACTCACAGTTGTCCTAGATGCTTTTTTTTTCAACAACTGGCTTACCACATAAGTGGTAAAAAAAAAAACACTATGTGAATTCCAAGCATGTTGTAGGTTAAACTGTGACCCCCCCCCCCCACACACACACACACACACACACACACAATTTCTTTAGTAAGCCAAATTGAACACCAGCTCAACAGCAGGTTCCTCTATACCGTTACCCGGCTCACTGTTCTAGAACTCTACGAGCATTGATTCTGATTCAGCAGGGTTATAAAAACAGCTATAGCATCCTCCATGTCGCACTCTCTGGGTCTTAGTGTTATCATTATTGCAAATGTGCTTGTCAGATCACCTAAGTTGAACTATAAATGAGCACGTTCACGCAGATCTGTGAAGTGATGTGACTCATCGAGACACACTTTTGTTCGACTGACTCAGCTGGTTCTATATTTTTGGCACAGTACAGTGAAATGCCTTATAGGAGCTTTGGAGTTCTATGGAAATCATTTCTGACAAAATTCCAACTTGTCTTTTTCACTTCTATCTAAAAGCGCCATGTCATTTCAGGGATGTTTTGCATGCTGGCCCCCTGTCACACTATCATGAGTTACTGGGAAACTTTAATAGAACGGAGCCATTGTTAATGCCATTTGTAACTAAATGCTGGCTGTGAAATGGCACACTGTTTGAGTTTGTACTTTTTGCATACCTGCAACATTTCCAGCAATGTACTTTTGCATGTCATGTTTTCCTAGTATTTGAACTTACTTTCTCATTACTTATTTCATCACAAATAAAACTGTCCCTTTCTTTTGCATTTACTTCTGTTTCCCAAAAACAGCCCAACTTTGCAGCAACCTGTTCTGTTTGATCATGAACTTGAAGACACTAAAGAAAGAAAAAAACAGTGTGGTGTGTGTCTACCCAGTAACTTTCCACTTCCAGTCTGTAACTTTCCACTGCAGCATAGGCTGTTGTTAATGTCATCTGAACGGACCGAGTGGTGGCATGTTTGCTTGTTGTGGAGCTGGATGTGAAGTCTGCTTTACATACGTGACCTGCTGGGTCATTATGTCCTTAGCTCTTCTGCTTTGAGGCATTTATTTCCCATTTAGTTGCCACATTTTATTATATTTATATATAGATTTCCATTCAATAATAAATAGCAATACTTGCAGCTGGTAATGCCTGTATCTTAAAAATGGCAAGATACTATTAAGAGAACCAGTACTGAATGTACAAGGGAGTGCGTTATTTATAGTAATCTCACAGATTAGATTGTGTTTACAACATGGCCACTAATATGTAGGAATACATCAAGCATTCTCTTTGGTAGTAAATAATGAATACTTGATTCTGAAAGAATACCTGACTGACTTTTCATGTGTTCAGATGTGTGCCCTATTAAACTGAAAAATGCGAGAGCTCAGTTGTTCCTCCCTGTAGTTGCCTCGGCCTTTTGTGCATGATGCTTAAGAGAATGACAGACAACATCTAGAAGCAGCCAACATTTGCATTTTTTAAGTTTGATAAAAGAAAGCCAGCATTGTGAAAACAGGGGTCATGGAGTTTGACAGACAATTGGCCCGGAAGGTAGAGACTCGTGAAAAGCTGTTGATGAGTTGCATTATAGGAAATGTGGGATCCAGGAGTTTTCCGCCTTTTTCTTTGCCTTTGTATTTTCTCTTACATCTGTCTTTTTGTGAGTTCCCAATCCTGAAGTACAACACAGGAGTTCCCTTTAACAAGATACAGCCCTGTTAGCATCTAATGTGTGGGACACTGTAGTTAGCACTGTGGTGCCATAAGGTTAGTATGTCATCAATGGGTACAACGATAATGCTGACATTTTCCCCATCTTAGTTTAGCATGTTTTTAATTTGTGAATTAGCACTTAACAAAAAGTAAACCTGAGACTTATAGGAATGTGAAATGTCCATTGATGACTGAAGCTGTTGAAATTAGATCTGTGAATGGGTGTACCGAATAGTACACCCATTAGTACATCCAATAGTTGAATAGTTGAATAGTTGAATATTCGCGCTATAGAAATAGTCAGAGGGTCCCCAAAATCACTAGGGTTTAAATCTCTGGGAACCATGGAACATCTGGACCAAAAGTAGTTCCGATCTATTTTGGAGATGTTAAGATAGTTCAGTGGGAAATAATTGACCAAACAGAGATTGTATTGGGTGTGTTTTTACTGTCAACTCAAATGAGAAAAAAACTCACAGTGTGTTTATTTATGTAATTCCCTGTCAAGCAGATCAGTTCAGAGGAAGCCTGTAAGGCATACCATGTACTGGAAACTGTTAACATTCAATAGCACTCATGTACACATTCTGCTGGAGGCCTTTTAAAGGAGCAGAAGGACCAGTTTGGTTAGATCTATGGGTTAGATCCACAGTTTAAAACAGGTTAGAGCACCTGAGACTAACGCATGGTGTGGAGTACTGCTTTTATTTGTTTGGTGCTATGAAGTTAAGGGAAGAAATCCTATCATGCAAGAATCAGTTAGCAAGAGCATTCTTTTAATGTCATGACCTCATGTAGCAAAGAAATCCCACAATGCACTTTGCAGCCAAGGAAACATTAATAATTTTCACATTAGTCACAATGACAAATACCACTCAAGTTATTTGAACTCAGTTTATCTTGAATGGATTATGTTCTAAACTTCATGGAGTGAAGTAAAAGAATTACATTTACACAATGATATTCACCAGAAGAGGAGGAAGGGGCAAACCCCCTTCTTCGCATCTGAAATTGGGCGTCAGTTCTTGCAAATTAATAAAATAACACCATAATATCACAATTGTGTTAATAAGAAATGTAAGCCATTTGAGTGGAAGACACCCTCCGAGTTCTATAACAGGCGTAAAAAATAACTATGGCTATATACAGTATATACATATAACACTTTGTTGAGCAATACACATATGTATTATGTGCAATGTGTACAATAACAAGGCTTTACAGTGTTATGTGTAGACAATGACCAACCTTTGCAACATAATGATATATTATAAATATATAATCATATGTTTTTGTATGTCATGGTTGAGATGATGTGAATATTTATGTTGATAAAGTGCATGCAGATGTGGACGTTGGGGTTCTCAAATTTTATTGTGTAACATAGTTTTTTGGTGCTATACTGCCACAAAATATTTGCACTTACTGTATGTCCTAAATGCGTTTTTTTTTTGACCACTGTAGTTTTGTGTGGGTTTGCGGTTGTCCCCCGTAAAAAGAGGAATACTTTAATTCATTCAGTGGAGCTAATGAGACAGTAGTTAAAGACTATGTTCACAACAGGTGTCTCCTAAAATAGTGTGCTTCAAACTAAGTGCTGTTTCTGGTGTCTGATCTGAGGCGGCTGCCTCCGTTAATCTGAATCATCAACCAGAGGGGGAACGACGTGCAGCAAACGGCCGCAGGTCCGAACCGAACCCACGGCCGCCCCGGCGAGGACGGAGCCTCTGCACATTGGAGGTGTAGCAAATATATTTCATAATATACCATAAAGTACTTATTTGTTCTCAGCCTAATCCAGAGCATTTTACAAACCTACGTGAGGTTCCAAATCCAATTTTTGCAGGGAAACAAGGAAGGAAAGAAGCCCTTACTGTTTATCCAGGAGGCCTTTTACATGTAAATTACAATTTGACAAAATGTTTTCATTAGAAAAATTGGCAGTTTTCCAGTTTACCATGCCCTTTTCTAATTCAAAGTTAAGAGAAAGCTGAAGGATAGCTTCCCTGTAGACCATTCCCACTTGTAGTTTATGGACAAACGTGTCCCACTGCTTGGAATTAAAGAAGCTTAGACAGAGAAATAGATAAAGAGAAAGATCCCGACCGAGCAAATCACCACTAGTCCTGTGTTCAGAATGATTCTGGTCAGTGGAGGTTCATGGAGAAGCTCATCCACGATCTTCTCCTGCTCCTGGACTGTAATGACCGGAGCTTCGGACGGCTTCTCCTGGAAGCCACAGAAACGCTCTAAAGCCTTCAAACACCTCCCACCCTCTACTCGTCCTCCTCCAAGGCAGCCTTCCTTTTCCTCCTCTCCAACCCTTACTCCTCTCCCTCCTCCCTCTTCTACCATTTTAGGGTCAGAAATATGTAAGTGGCAACCATTCTGGATTGGATGGTGTGTTTCTTTTTCACTGGCTGTGATAGTATGACCATTGCTTGGTTGAGCATTTTCATGACTTGCCTCAATGCCATTAAGCTCGTCTGGATGGTCTTGACACTTCTCTTTAGTGAGCAAACTGTTTCCATTTAGGTTTCCTTGGTTTAGAGGCTTCAAAGCAGTGACTTCTTCTCCAGCTTCCTCTTTTTCTCGCTGTTTTTGTCTCCGTCTCCTGTTTAACCCCCACAGGGTAGTGGTTAGGATTTGTTCTTTTCTGGGCGGAGGAGTGCAGAGACTCACCACTACAACCACAGAGGCGGACACCCAAAACAAGATGGCTGCCACATACATGAAATGAATATCTTTGATGAAAGATGGCCGCTCGTCAGGCTGATCGCAGGGAGGCTCGCGGTAAACCAATGCCAAAATCAGACGCAGTGCTCCAAGGGCGAACCCTACCAGTCCACCCCAGAAGGCACCTTTCTCATTGCAGCGACGCCACAGTATGGCAAGCAAGAAGAGGGCCGCTATTGGTGGAGTCAGGTAATCTGTTACTTCCTGGATGTAATAGAACATCTGGCCTCCTTGCATCTCGATGATGACCGGCACCCAGGCAATGCTGACGACTACCATGAAAACCACAAAAAACCTGCCGACTATCACCAGCTCCCTGGATGACACCTGCTTTCGTAGCATCTTGTAAATATCCAATGTGAATATGGTGCTTGCAGAGTTGAAGATGGAGTCCAAGTCGCTCATCAGAGCTGCGATCATGACAGCCATCATGAGGCCGCGGAGACCAACGGGCATCACAAACATGACGAGCCGTGGGTAAGCCACGTTGCTGCAGCCGCTCGCAGAACGGCACACTTCCATGCAGTGCTCTGGGCTGATACACGCCAACTGATCAGCAAAAAAGATCCTGGAAATCATCCCTAGAATTGTGATAATAAATAAAGCAGTTATTTAGTGAGCCCACTGTCAGGATTAAGGGGTACCTTACTCAAAAAGCAATTAATGGCTCTACCTGGGATGACAATGATGAACATGGGGAGGATTTTCAGAAAGCCAGCCATGATAGTAGAGCCTTTGGCATGGGCAATGTTCTTCGCTGCCAGAACCCGCTGTACAATCACTTGATCTGCACACCAGTACCTTGAACACAGAGGGAGGATGCTTAGAGTTAACAATTAGTCCTCAACAAATAATCAGGCAGCATGATAGCAAGGGCACTGGTTCACTCCCCATTACCTGTGCTGTTTGTACTGACTCCAAAGGCTAACTTTGTGGGCAAATTGCTAGGCCAGGGACACTTTTAAACACATGGCTCCAGCAGGGTTATTATAGTGAACTAAAATGAAAACAAAAATAAGCACTGAAAAATATTTTTATAAAAAAAACTAGATACAAATTAAAACCTTCGAGAAAAACTAAAGTAAAAATATATTGATTGTCTAAACAAAACAAATAAAAATGAATGTAAATCATTTCAGTTTTTGGAACTCTTCTAGGGAGCATACAGGTGCTCAGAAAATGTCATGGCAAATGTCATGGCAATCATTTTTGATTTGTACAAGCGTGACACTGGCTCAAAAGAAAAAGACCTGGGTACACACACATATAAGCACTACATGAAACTGAAAGTCTGTCTATGTGGAGACACTTGAACAAGTACCAAATAGAGGCTGGGGTCTGGCCCAGTAAGAAACCAGGCCAAGGCAGGTCTGGATCCCTTGGTCCTCGAAGTATCTTCAAAGCATCTGGCTTTGGGTTTAGGTGGAGGTGGCAGGATTCAGAATATGTCAGGTTGGATGAAGACAGCAAGATGGCAGTGATGTTTGGAGCAGCCTGCATGTACTTGGTCCTCACCCCTTAAAATGACAGGGCAGGACATGGTTTAGCATATGGTATGGTATGCAGATGGTATTACAGTCTATACCTGATCATATGGCATTAACAGTTTAATAATGCATAAAGGAGATCAAAAAAGACCTTCAAGTCCTCCCACTTTGAAGAGGCTGATGCCCATGAGGCAGAGTGCTCCAGCGATCATGAGGAATGCCTGGACCGTATCCGTGTAGATGACAGCAGCCAGACCCCCAGTCACTGTCAGCAAAGCTGTCATGGTGATGAGGAGGATGATTGACAGATAGAGGTTCCACCCCAAGGATTCCTGAATGAACAAGGCTCCGGCGTAGAGATCCACGGACAACTTGGTGAAGATGTAGAGGATGAGAGATAACGCTGCAAAATACACTTTTAGTCGGTTCCCGCCAAACCGTTTGGACAGGTACTCTGGCATGGTGTAGACTCCGGACTGAATATACACGGGGATAAATATCCAGCCTAATAACTGGAGCAATAATAGAGCGTTTAATTCCCATGCAGCCACGCTCAACCCGCTAGCAGCACCTGATCCAGCTAGTCCAATGAAATGCTCGCTTCCTATGTTGCTGACGAATAGAGATGCTCCTACAGCCGCCCAATTCATGGAGCGCCCAGCGAGGAAGTAACCACTCACTGTGCTCTTATTGGCTTTCCACATGGCAAAGAAACCGATCGCAAGCACCAGGGCGAAGTAGATAACTACAACGATGATGTCCGCCGCTGCCAGGGTGGCAGCCATGATCGAGCACTTTCGTAGTTCTCTAACAGAACGAAACAAAATGTTGTGCTAGGGCTTATATATTTGCCTTTTATGTCTAGATATTACCCTACATTTAAAATGTGCATGCAGATACACTGAAATATCCACTAATTAAAGTCCACAGATTTCTGTTTTAATCAGATTTTAGGGTGGCAAAAGGTTGTAATCAGCTAGGAAACAAAATCATCATATACACTCAACTGCACATTGTCTAATACAAATCAGTTTCAAGCAGAAGGCTGAGATCAGTGTTCCTTGTTCCTTTGTAGTTAAACTTGGGAATCAATGCAGGCTGTGGCGTGTTGCCGCGATTTGATTGAGGAAGCCTCAAAAGCAAATGGTCATCTGGATCCTGCAACAAACACAAAACAACAAAGTGTTCTTATTTCCAAAGCAATGCTGTTAAGTGACACATTTACCTTGTGTCTCTATTGCTTCCATAACGTACACGTAGACCCTAATACCTTCCACACTCAATTCCAGTAATTCCCTCAAGAGCAAGCATTTAGTGCGAGAAAATCTCCCTTTAGGCAGAAACCTTGGGGGGTGAGGAAAACCTCCGTTTAGGAAGATATCTTGGACAGACCCAGGCTCTTAGTGGGCGGTGTCTGACGGTGCTGGTTGGGGGTGTAATGACCAGTGGCAATAACAGTCATAATAAAGATAGTCAATAAAGATAATGAAATTATGACTAGAAATAGTAGTTGGAGGGCGTAGCAGCATCCCACCAAAAGTATGTGTCAATGTGCAAGATATTAATGCTCTTTAGAAGTAAGCAAACAATAATAACATGTGCACTGATGTTTGAGGGGTACTCCAGTGAATAAGTAATGCACTTTCATTAGTTAGGGGTCTCATGAGAAAAAAAAGATGTTCAAAATCAAAGCTACAAAAGATTGGGATATCCAGATTTTTTATCCCTAGTATGAGTAAAAAAAAAAAACTCTGGATAATACAATTCCCATGATGCAGCTTAGTACTGTCTTTCATTGGACCCTACCTATCCATTACACATCTCCTTGATTTGTCAATTTGGGATTCTAAATCCAGAAAAAAACTGTAAGCTCACATCTACACCTCCAATCACAAACCAAGCTCACATCTACACCTCCAATCACAAACCAAGCTCACATCTACACCTCCAATCACAAACCAAGCTAACCCTCATGACATCACCAGAGCTGTTTGGCTAACTTCATCTAGAGACAAAAAAAAAAGGACATCACACATCCGTTTCCACAGGATGAGTATACTGATCAACAGCTGGGTGACCTGACCTAAGTGTGCTCATTTCTGTCACTTGTATATAAGTTATTATTTTTCAAATGTCAACAAATATCCAGGAAGGCTTGTAGTATTTGGTACATAAATGAAGTCTTGATTTATGCAACCCCCTGGTTATATCAATACCAGTGCAAGCTGTGTAAACAGGGAACATGTTTCTTTTCTTTTCTGTCCTGTCTTTCCGATGCACCTGCACAGCAGAGACTTTCATAAAGCCTATTTTTTTTTATCTGGCCTTTTCAAAAGGGTGGAGGATCTTGGGACTGTCTGTGCCAGAAGTGGAGCAGTCAGCACTTAACCTATTCTGCCAGGCTGTCATTTAAGAGTGACAGAGTAACTCACCATGAACAGTTCCGGTAAACAAATGATATAAGATAGCACCATAACTCAGAACAAAAGATTCACTCACTAGTCTTCTGATTAGTCTCTAATCAAGTCTTCTTAAGCAAATTGCAAGGGATGTCTTACAAGTCTCTGAATGCCAATCATTGTATTTTCTATTTCCAAAGCGGGGTGTTTGAAAGATGTGGGCGTTTAGGCAGGGAGGGTACCAGGTTGCATTACAGGGAAGAGGCATATATACTAGATCCTAACATTCAGGATATCTCGACCTCTGCTGCTTCAATTCACCCCTTTAAAGCATGATTAAAGCATGATTAAAGCATGATTAAAGCATGATTAAAGCATGATTAAAGCCTGATCAAAGCATGATTATTACTTAGCACCTTTGCAAGTTGGTGCTGCTGTTGTGTTTTTAAAGGAGAAAGTTGGGAGGGCTAGGGCTGCAGGTAACTATTATTATATTTTATTAATGATTATTCTGCCAGTTATCATCTCAATCCATGCAATTGTTTGGTCCAAACCATGTGAGAAAAATCATGAAAAAACTCATAACCCAAGGTAACATCTTCAAATGTCTTGTTTTGTCTAACCAAAATAACAATTGTTTATTACTGAAGAAGACTTGATTTTATGCCACCAAATGCCTTTGTAGACCTTGTAGCATGGAAACTATGACAAAATTAAAGGCTACAAGGCTCAAGCTGCTCTCTCGTAATGACTAGCGGTGTTTTCTGTAAGCAATGCTCTCACTAGCCTTGTTACAGTACTGTACGAGGGTCTTTCATCAGGGCTGGTTGGTTGTTGCTCAGCAGAGCGTGCATGTCGTTGGAGGACAGCTGCAGGTTGACTGGATGAATGTGTAGAAATTTGGAAAATCCAGATCTCTTTACACAGCCTAATTCACTTTATTTTAGCTCTGTGCAGGCAGCAAGAGAATGTTTCACTTGTGTAAACGCCTGGAGACAACAGCATCAGTGACATCTCCTAAACAGAGTTGGACCTATTCTATTTCCACATGCAGGGTGTACTCCTATACTATTTTCAGTAAGTCAATATTGAGTTAAAATCATTAGTACACGGCTATAACCGTCTTCTTGAGGTGGATTTTGTGTGAACAGGTTTAGTCATGTACAGTTGAAGTTATTTCTCCCTCTTAGAGTTATGTTAGGGGACTTTTCCACATGTTTAGGGTTTTTATGTCTTAAATTATTCTTGTTTTTAGACGTGTATCTTATATATTTAATGCGCCTACGGTTGTGGCACTCACAATTTCATTTTAGGGGTCTCTGTGCAATGACATTAAATCATTTTACAAGTCTTGTATTTTATTCTTCTCTTTCAAACAAAGGGAGTCACACTGCTATGCGCTCTACAATATGGTTCCAATTCAAAATATTGAATTATTTTGTTTTAATCTCATTTATGTACACTTTTTCTGGAGAAAGCTAAAATATCCTGCACCCACTTCTTCTAGCTTATTAAACCTCTGCTCAGGTTCAAGTACGGTTATATTAGAATATCACCTGATCACCAAAACAATAACAAAGATTAACTTCTGATGAGGATGGATATAGTTATGCTAATATAATTAGGCAAATAAATGAGAATGCATACGTGTGTGGACCACGGGTGTGTAGCAGCGTGTTTGAACTCACTTCCTTAATACTTCATAAAATAATGGTTGTAATATTCCTATGAAATTCTGCAGGAGACACTGTAACAGCAATTTATAGATGCTTTTTATAGGATGCATATTTCCATCATATTCCCTAAAACACTTACAAACAATACACTGAGACAATATCCCTAAAACATTCTTAAAGTTCGGTTGCGGATTTTATTAGTTCTGGATGTTAATAGTAGTAGTGGAAGACATATTTGTTAAGTATTTTCAATCAATTCAGATTTATTTTGTACTCTTATACTTAAATTGGACTTTTTGTTACTGAAAGTATGATTAAAGAGTAAAATTATTATATTTTTATACAAAGTATGCTTTATGCAACAACAACAAAATCCCTGTGTTGTATACGGTTTTATTTTTATGATTTACTTAATATTATTGTAATACAAAGGGGCTTTCTGTGGAACTGTGAGTAACACAATGAACCATTTCCTACAATATTAAAGTATATGCATGCTGGCTGTATAAGTGACCAGTTTACAATTATATTTGTTTCAAACTCTAACAATATTCTTAGAATTTGTCTTTAAATTCTTACAGTAACCTTTTTTTTTTTTTTTACCGCAGGCCTGCTAGAATATTCAAATGTCAGTTAAACGTGTCAGTGGTCAGTACCAGTGATTAGTTACACAAACATTCGAGACTTAACTAATTCATTACAAGATGTGACATCGCGATATTACAGTTAAAACTACACACTCACCTGCTGGACAGCTGATCTCCGTGCGTCGTCTCCTAGTTTGTCTCTGCTGCGGGAAGTTTCCCGTCAAGCTGGTCCTCAGCCTGTGAGGCTCCGCCCACCGCATCATCATCATCATCATCATCATCCTCACCACCACCACCACCACCTGTGTGGAGGCAGGAAGAACAGGCTGTTCGCATAATCTCACTTTATGGGTATTGTTTAGGCTGAATGAAGATAATCACATTGGAAACTATTATGAATACCATGTTATGTATTTTATTTATTTTTTACTTTTAAACCTAACTATATTATTTTAACTAATCTTAATCTACAAAAAAAAAATGGAAAAATGGTGACTTCCATGACAATAATAGATGGACATTTTGGGAAATATTCACTTTTTTGCATTTAATTAGCTGATTGACACCACATGTGTGTGTTACACATGAAGCTCCAGCCTGTAGCTTCTTTGCTTTAAATTTAAAAAAAGTTAACACAATTTGCCCCTCTACCAAAACATGTAAAGCTCATAAACAAATACACTACGTCTCATTTATTTAAGGTGTTATTTGAGTTGTCCCATGGGATGTTAGAAGTCTCACTCTGTAATTTTACACTCTCTAAACGAGCCGCTCGGGCAGAAAAGTTCAACTCTGTGCAGGGCTTGGAACTCTGTTAGCCAATCACAGAGCGGCTGAGTGTTATCTCATTGGGCATTCTGCAGATTGCTTAGTAATCCTGCATTGTGAAACAGGTTTCTGTATTTCTGACGGGCAGTTGCTTAAAATAACAGACTGTTTATTGAAAAATGTCCTTCCTCGTTGAAGGGCAGGGCACCTTGTATCCTATTTGGATTTGAACCCATACAAGAAAACAGTAACACCTACAACAAAGAATATTGGCCTCATGGCCGGATAAGTTGATTCAACACTTCTTTGAAAGGCTAGATATTAGAGCTTTTAAGTATGTGGTACTGTTTTCATTTCAGGAATATCAATATGTATAAGACACCTATTTCCCAATAGGACAGTTGTACTGTGCAGTGTGTTGGAACTCACATGTATCCGGTCTCCACAAATAATACACACACAGTGTGTGAAGTGCACAAGGCGGGCAGGCCGGCCTCTAGCTCACCTAGGGAGAACGAGGGCCCTGTGTTGGCGTCCTGCAAGGGCCTGGGGTCCGAATCTAACCTGCGGCCCTTTGCTGCGTGTCATTCACCTGTCGCTCTCTCCTTTTCACATATATCCACTGTCACTGTAGTAGAGAGAAAAGCCGCAAAAATGCTCTGACTGCAGTTTAATTTTGATACAGATTTGTCAGAGTGGGACCATGTTTCTCAGTGGCATGAAGTTACTAATGAAGGGATATTACTTCAGCTGCTTTTTATGAACAATAACAGCTTTCACTTTGCAACCAAAAAGATATTCACCACACATTGCACTCCGGAGGGAAACTGTTCACTGACGTTGGAAGAAAAAACAAACCAAACAACAATAAAAGGAACTTATAGTCACACTTATTCATAGCCATAAAACAGGGAGTGAAGAAGCTCATCTAAAGGCATTACTGATCAGATGATCAATAATTGACCTTATATTCAATTATTCAAATCACAACTTAACCCACGTGTTCATACCACTGATTTGCATGCTTCACGGTATAGTTGTATGTTTGTGATAGGTTAAATGAATTAGTTTTACCTAATTTAAGTTTTAATCCTGTGTGTTCTCCCTTGTTTTGTCTGGACTTTGAGCTGCTTCATGACAAGAGATGCATTATATACAGGAACTTTCTTTTTATTGTTCTCTTGTATTTACTATTTTAATTGCAATTCTTTTTTTTTACTTCACTTTTTTCATTTCAGTTTTTCATGTACATCAGTCTCCAGTTGCTTAATTGTTCATATTTGAATTCTGAACGGTCTTATTCCTGACATGTCACCCCTGAAGCACTATGAATTGCAATACCTCCGAATGAAAGTTGCTGTACAAATAAGGTTTGATTGATTGAAAGGGCCCAGTCTTAGTTAGTATTGTACTTTAAACATGTGCAAGTAATCACTGCACAATAAAACAATGGACACACAGTAAACAGTTAAAGCTGTTTTGATCACTTTAAATTGCTTTTAACTTTCATTGTCATCCAGTAAACTCAGATTATTATTCTCTGGGACAACGTGCTGTTCAAAGTGTCAGACTGCGGATGGCGCCACTCTCCCACTGAACAAACAGCAGAGCAGCTCTCTGCTCTGAAATCTCCAGTTGGATTCATCTAGTGTCCATGAAATGTCTGTTCCATCAAACAACTTCCATGTACCAAACTGACAGCATCCCATCACCTACTGTTATTAGAGTCCAGTCCTTTAGATTATCAGGGTTTTGAACATGAGATGAGAACTGGGCCCGTATTTAATGTCAATGCTTCCTCCCTGGTCCCAGCATCGCAGCTCTTAGATGTCTTGCTGCTCTCCCACTTCCCTTCAAACCCCCTCGTCACAAAGACTACGAAAGAGAAGCGGGGCTCTTTTCTTCACTCCATCAAATATTAAAAGACAAATATTTTGGTGAAATACTGACGTGAAATTTCAAGAACCCACGCTGTCAGTCAAATACACACAAACGGGTATCCTTTCTGAGGGAAACCAAAACATCAGATAAAAGCCAGTTTTTACAGACTACATTTAATCTCATCCAGCAGCAGCTCCCCCCCCCCCCCCCCCCCCCCCCCCCCCCCCCCCCCACACACACACACACACACACACACACACACCACACCACCACAAAAAGTCTGTAAGACTTTTGCATTCCGCTGATTGACAGATGGAGACAAACAGCTAAAACAGCAGCTGCATTTTGAGGATGAAGATTTTATGTTGACTCCAAAGAATTGTAATGAAATAATAATGAACAAAACCACTACATATGATTAATAATATTCCTCTTTGCTACCCACGGGTGGAATACAAACCACCAATTAGTTCCGAACTTTTTGGGAATGAGTTCCATCCGATGCTCAGATGATGAAGTATCTTTTTTGATAACTTTGTTGTCACAGCGACATAATAAACGTCCCTAAATACACGTAGGTTTAATACGATGGGGTACATGTACAATGCATCGAGATGGGGGGCGGGGGGGGGGGGGGGGGGGGGGGGGGGGGGGGTCAAGCCCTGGTGCAACTAAGCCAGATTTGGAAAGAGGGATTTCTCTGCAACATAGAAAGAAAGAAGAAAGAGGAGGGCGCTGTTCTTCGTACACAAACAGAGATGAAGCTCTCAGAGTTGCTGGCGATGGCAGATGGTGGAAGGAAGGAAAGGCAGATGGAAAAATCACTTCCAACATGTTTATCATCATCAAGACGCGTGTGTGTGTGTGTGAGGGGGGAAGATTCCCCCGCGGTAAATAAAAAAACATGTCTGGATTTTGAGAAACACTAGCACTAAGTCTGGCTGGGGTGAGAGAGAAAGTCTGTTTTTTTTGTCTTAGTATAAGTAAAGTTTAAGTGAATCCTTGCTGAGACCTGCCAAACTTCTGAGATCAGGAAAGTTGATTTACTGGATATGAGAGGTTTCCTGCTTTCCACATCCTTTTTATGCGTTTTAGGGGAGATGTAGTACTGTCTAGACTATGTTTTTCTTTTTTAAATCAACACACTGACTCAATAAAAAATGTTTCTTTTAGGCATATCTGCAAAAAAATGATACAATATACTCAATATCTGCCAAATTCTCATTAAATGTCAAGAGTGACATGTTCATTCTCAGAAATAGTAGTTTGACCAATAGAAATCTTTAACCTATTTCAATATATTTTTCCATAAAGTCAAGTTATGGCAACTTTAAAAACAATGATGTGAGTTTTGTTTTGTTTAGGATAGACAGTTATGTTTAGGAAACTTTAAGAACTTGGTTCGAGTTAGAGAAAAATTGATTTTTTAGAAGTATATGTACAGTCAGATGTTGCCAGGGCAGTAAATATCGGTTCCCAGCTGTTATGGAGATATTGAGGCGGCTGAGAAACTTGAGAAGCACACATGACTTTCTGACCTCCGCAAACACACCCCTTAGAGCGAGAAGCCCAGTCTGATGACTTCTCTATGTGTGTGTGTGTGTGTGTGTGTGTGTTTGTGTGTGTGTGTGTGTGTGTGTGTGTGTGTGTGTGTGTGTGTGTGTGTGTGTGTGTGTGTGTGTGTGTGGCAAGAGTGACAGGGAATTAAAGACAGAGGCTTAGATTGCTATAGAATGTACTTTTTTGTCAAAATTTGTACTCCTCCTCAAAGTCATAACTCAGTCGTATCAGCACACACAAACATGATACACTTATTTATTAACCCTTGCATGGTATTTGGGTCAAATTAACCCATTTCAAACTTTTACAAGAAGAAAAAAGGTACAATTTTAAACTTTTTCTGCTAGAAAATCCCTATTTTCCATGTATTCCTGACCCAATTCAGAAATTTATTCTGGATTTGACCACTTGTCCACAGTAGATTTTTAACATGAATATTAACCTTATGACAAAAAACAAAACACTTCCATTTTTAATTGTGTGCTAGTAGAGACTGATTACATTCCCTAAACATTGTCTTAGTTGTTTGAAATTGAATCAAAGACATTATTTGTAATTAGATTATGAAGTAAAATTTGATTTCAGAATTGGTTTTAAAACCCCAAATAAGGGTCAATTTGACCCGAGGGACACAAGAGAGTCCCGAAAGTAAAGACAATACAAGGGTTAAGCTCCAGTCTGACTTACACTTCCTAAGGATATTATAGTCATGGATAAATCTCCATAAATCCGCTTAGAAATAATAATAAAGAGCCTCCTTATACAGTAACTTCAGAATTTATCTGTTTCAGTCTAAAAGCAATCCAGTGATAGTTGTCTGTACATGTGGGGAAATTCCAAACAGGAACTGCTGATAGCTAATTCGGCACACCTTTAATGGTGCTATTTTTTCAATATGTAAACAAATAGACTATAAGCTAAAAAGACAGTTGTAGCCGATAGGTAACTCACTGCCTCCATAGCAACATTAGACTTTCCCTTTTACATTGCCTAAAGCCCCACATTTAAAAAACTCTCCAAAAATTGCAACAATTACCCTCAAATTAAAATAAGACAAACAACAATAATAACAACAAAAAATACATTAATAGAATTTTTTTAAATGTAAAGTCACTGGAATAATTCCCTGTTTTTTAACCAGTGTCTTTAACCCCCTTCTCTAAGGAACCCTTTCACACCTGGAATGCTCCAAATAAGGACTACTCTGGAACCAGTTGTTAGTGTTTAGGTCTTCCGTATTCAAACAGAGGCTCAAGGAAACTGCTAATCTTCAGCTGTCTGGGCTCAGACAGAAACTCTCAGAAGTTACCACGTGTTCTGGTCGTACCAACCCTGACTCAGAATAAATGTTTAGCCGGGGGCAGCTATAGCTCATCTTAAAGCTGTGCATAAGTATACAGCTTTATAACAGACACAGGTCCATGTTACACATCATACAGGGCAAAAAGTAGAAAAAGGAGATCCAAACACAAAAAACAACTCTATATTCGTCTATGGGACATACAGGCTATAGCAACAATGTTGCCTCAATCTAGGAGTGTATCTATAACAGCTTTTCAGAGGACTGTAGGGCTTCAGTTACATGTATTTGGTTGTCGGACTCGTCAAGACGACACAAAAAACTAAACTTCAGTTGTCTTAAGAGTGTCTCGCAGGTTGACACAAACAGCTGACTGGCACTATGCCACGTAGGGACAGCAGCCTCATTGCATCATTGCATGCCATCTTGAGCCTCTGCATACTCTTTTGTTTAAAGTTTTGAAAGAAGGTTCAAGTAAATCTTCAGTTTATTACTTTTTGGAGTTTTGTCCATCATTTGCATGCAGGATTGTGCAGACAACTGTGAGCTCCATAGACCGTTATATTAGCATGTGTGCCGTCACCCTTTGGTTTGTGGAGATCTGCTATGAGTCGTTAAGTTTGCCGTTTTAGTCGCAGCCATCTTGGTTTTTGCGGATTTTAGACGAGAGGAGACGCTGCTTATACTCTACGACACACGCTTTCACTGGCAATCTGGATGCAACTGCTGCTGAAAGCTAGCCTACATGATTCAAGGTAAGATTTAGCTTCGCAAGCTTTTAAATACACCTTTGTCTCATTGTTATATTACATGTCAGAGAGGCGGAGGCCGCGAACTGTCAATCACATTACGGTCACGCCCTAAAACACCATCTGCTTTATTGACGATTTTAACAAGACCATGAGAAAAAAAAGATCATTTTGTGTTGTAGAAGACTTAAAACTAGCGTTTGGACCATTAACTTATTATGAAAATGTTTACTGAGGTAATAAATTAAGTGAGAAGTGGGTCACTTTCTCATATTGTGACATTTGATCTCAAGCATCACCTGTCCATTCTTTCTGTGAAATGTTAATCTGTTTAACAATAGACACTGACATTTAACTGGTAATTTGCTGGCCTGCATGCCTTTGTTAGTTTGACTCCAACACAAATGCCATCTCAATTCTACTTCTTTGTGTATGCAATGTAAATAACATCTTAATTATTGCCCACATGAATGTGATAGATACAGACACTGACCTCCTTTTGCAACCGCATGTGTCTCCCCCTGCCGGAATTCAGACAGAAAGCAGGTTTGAGGCACTTTGCCAAACCAGATGCTTTGTCCATCAACATTAACAGTGTATGGTGAGCACACATCACCACTAAGATTTTCTAAAGCACTTCATTTTGAGGAAATGTCAGTTAGCTTGAAAAGGTGTTTTTCCTCTTCCATCAAGCTCTTAATTGAACAAAATTGCACATTCTTTTGAATGAACATGTGGCTGTGCCTCAAGGCTGCAGGGACGTAGAGTAGGCTAAAAATTAAATAGACACTACTTCTACTTTGTTATGTTGAACTAATGTCTCCAACTCAAATTTGTTTGTCCAGAATTCTGTAAAGTCACAGTGAGAGAAAAACAGATATGTGACAATTTCCCTCGCCCTTCTCTCTCTCTCTCTCTCTCTCTCTCTCTCTCTCACTCAGCTGTTAAAAATAAGGGCGTCTTATTGTCTGGGGGTTATCTGATACACACACACACACACACACCTAAACATGCTGACACCAAATGCTAGCTCAGCTTTTTTTAAGAGAGAGAGCGAGAGAACTTGACAGATGAATGAAGAGAAATAAACCCAATCTTCTCTTTCTTTGTCTTTGTCTTTCTTTGAAGGATCCACTGATGCAGTGAACCAGCACTTAAAGCTCTTATGTAACTCATGAGTGTGTGTGTGTGTGTGTGTGTGTGTTTACTTGGTATCTGACTTGGTGACTTGTTTCTTGAGGGCATTGTGGTTCATTAAAAGCAGATCCATTTGAATGAGAAAGAAGAGCTTCACTATCTTCACCACTGTCCACCGGCCATTGGCCTATTTGAAGATGAGATGTGACCTCAAGCTGCAAATGCATGCAATACAAATTACACATCAAATCACACCAATGCAAGATCTCCAGCGAGAAATGTGTCCCATCGGGGTCGACTCAAGTAGAATTCGGCAACCATCCACCCTCCACAGTGGTGTGGGAAATCACAACATAGATTGAGACTGTCCTCAACCTTAAAAAAACACCTATGTTTACAATACATGATATTCATTGGGCTGACGTAAAAAAAAAAAAAAAGACTTTCAACACCCTCCACAGGAACAACTAGAAGTCATCAAAACGTGGACGTTTATAAGAAACAGTGGCCAAGATATTTACTGTCATAAATGAGACCTAAGTAAGTGCTACATAGTAGCATTGGGGGGGTCTAAGGCTTGACTTTCTATAATATCTGAGCATGGCAACATGTGGCTCAGTTTGGGAAAAAGTGTGCTCACATGAGCACATAAACTCTTTGGGAAAGATTATAAGATACATTGATTTCTCTGACCATGATATTTTCCTAAACGTCAGCTTCAAACTACAAAAAGGTGGTCATGTATATGTATATGTGACGTTGCACACACACAGTGGCAATTTAATGATAAATTAAAACCTCAGCGAGCAAATAAAATAAAAAAGCTCATTCCTATTCTAAAAAGAATAACATTTCCACACTGCAGGGCTCCATCTTCCTGCGCCACCGCGGGACACTCATTCTGTTGTAGTAAGAGGTTTTTTTAATGGGCCAATAGCTCAAATATATGGATGATAATTTCACCCGGGAGGAGAATTAATAGAGAGAATGGAACATTATAATAAAATAGTTAATTTCTGCAAAAGGTGTAAAGAGCGTAATTGAATGTTTCAAATCAATAAGAAAAATAATTTTAATATCAAAATTACACATTTATATCATAGGACGACAATTTAATGGAAATAGAAAGGGGAATTACAAACATTAAAATGAAACAAATGAGGTTAAATCTGCACAAATAAGCACTTTAATATCAACAATGTGTAATGTGAATGTATTGTAATATTAATCACGTGGACACAAACAGGACAGGTAATTCTTTTAGCCATAGCAACTTACCAACAAGGTGATAATAGTGTTTTTTTGTTTGTTTTTAATCTAACTCTGCTGCCCTCAAGTGGCCACAAAATGAAAAAAGCCTCAATAAAATGGATCTACAAAATAAAAATGCATTTTTGTTCCCTCCCTTTTGCACTTGCTGCTAACTGTAAAGGAGGAGTCAGACTGCTGAAGATCACTGTGCATCATGTGGTCCACTAACAGTAAATGGAGAAAGCAGCAGAACCATGCATGGTGGTTTGGCAGATGCCTCCCACCCCACCCCACCTTCTGTGTGTGTGTGTGTGTAAGGTTAATCCATTAAGTCCTGCTTCAGACATCCATTTAGACCATGTGAGTGATAAAGGGCAGTCAGCTGCTGTGTGCAGAGCGCCCAACCTCAGTCACCCTGAGTGTGTTTGGACTTCAGTGACCTCAGACTCAGTGTGAGCAGTTACATTCAAGTTAAATGTAAGCATCGAACAGGATGAGTCCTTGTTACTGCTGCACATTTAAGTTATTATTCATGAACAGAATGGATTCTTCCATATCTTTAACCAAAGTTTATTCTCTGTGATACACACATCGACTTCACTATAAACAGAAAGGCCCTAATGTGGAACATTTAACGTCAATGCATCATCATCAGCGTGAGACTGGCGGTAGTGGCACACATGGACTAAGGCACACTGTGAACTGCAATGTCAACTTTAAACAAATGAAACCATCATTAAAACGTTTGACTACCTCTGCCAGATGTCAGGATTAGTTTTTCTATCTTAAAATAAGTTTGCCTGCTAAGGCTGAATTACCTACCATGCAAAGCGGGGGGCCGAGACCCAGGGCCAAAAATAATTGCACAATATAATCTGAAACAATATGGGCCCTAAGGCGGCGCCAGAATTTCTGCCTTGAGGCTGTGTGTCAACTCTATTTTTTATTACTTTAATTTTTTTTTATTGACCTTTTCGTGGTGCGTTTTTGTAAAGAAATGCATTTAATGAAGTTATGATAAACTACCATACTGTATAGAAAACTGGAAGGGGGTAGTGTTACAGTGTGATGATCTGGGAATTCCCACTTTTTGGATGCATTTAGCTGATAATACTACTGCACTTTAACTTAACATTCTTAAAGCCCATTGCTGTATCTTTTACTACTTCTCCCACTACTGCCTACAGAAAAGAAAGTGGTGCAGATATATCATAACGTGTTTGAACGTGGACGTTGGTTCCTGGGAGACCTTACAGTGCACCACCCAGGGGAAATACCTTTTAGTGATTCATACTACTGAAAGACGTAAAAACTAGCATTCAGCGTCTGACTGATTCATATCCAGTGAAATGCTGCGGTTGTTGGGAATTTGATGATAAATGTCCAGGTCTCAGAGCGTCACTGGGGGGTACAGTCTTATGTAGAACACGTTCTCTAGTGTTTCCGAAAATTGTGTTGAACCTACATCTGCCAACAATCTAAGGCTGGTAATACTGGGCAGCTCCCAGCTGAGCCAGCAGTTATTGCCCTAGGCTTTTGTAAATACATGCTACTTAGTTGAAAAGCATTAAGCTTTTATTTTTTTAAATGAACAGCGGTTAGCACTGTAAACCACAGAAAGCACTGAATGTATTTATCACAGTTGTTTCCATCCACACATTTCTATCCAAATTAAGGGATATCGAAACAGTATAATTCAGCACAATAGTAAAATAGTGATATTACAGAAACAGTCAAATTCGATGGAATTTCATGAATATAGACTCAAAGGAAATACGTTCGGTCTCATCGGATTTTATCTTGATTGATAAAGCTGACGGAAACGTTATTTGCCAAATAAATAATGACTCGCGATTAAGTTTTAGGTCATTTAATAGTTGCAACCCGCCACAAAACATAGAAGAAGTTTTAGTTCATTTCCGCCCAGTATTTCCGCTCTGTCTGCACACGTGGCGGGTGTCAACAAAGACAGATGGGAGCGGACAAACGAGGAGACAAGAGACTTTTTTAATTAAATTTATCAGTAACTAGGGAAGGAAATGGCAGACAAGGTTACGACAAGCCTTGGGACGTCCTCCGGAGTAAATGGAAGGCGCTCAAAAAGTGAGACATGTCTTTAAAAAAAAGAGTCTCGCAGCGGTGCCGGAGGGTAAATAAAGGCAAGTTGCATCTGCATCGTCATAGCGATGTGTTGATGCCATGGTTGTTTTCTTATTACAGCCTGATATGTTGATATCAGCTGGCACATGAGCACTACAACTTGTGTAATATTGATGATGTGTTGGTAGATGGCGTTTGTTCATGGTTGTGCGATTCAGTGCAAAAATGAATAAAATGTCTAAATTCAATTCGATATACCAATTTGTTCGCAAAAAAGCATGTGACGTCAATGCGCCAAGGTTTTTATTGGCTTTAAAGCCGTTGGATGGAAACACACTTTCACCAGCACTTTTGTTCACCGAACTTCAGACGATTTGATTGACAGGTAGTGTTTTATTCTATAGGAGACACTTAGACTTCACATCTTTGTGATCTTTGCCTGCAGTCACCAAAATGCGCCCCGCACCTCCAGTCCCATCCGTCGAACACGTCCACAGACCTCGCAGGAAGCGATCGCAGTGTGAATAACACAATCGACATCATGACACGACTTGCTCTGCCCTCAAAGTTGAGTGAACATAGTGTTCCATTTACTAAAAAGACAGTCACACGTTGTACTGTCACTAATCAGGAAGTGTCAACGCCGCAACAGCTCACAACAGGCAGCGACATCAACACACACTTCTGGACAACCATAATAATAGTCATTATCTTGCCTTTTCTCGCATTTTAGATTTAGAATCAGTTTGATTACGGTTGCCTGGATGGAAAGAAATATAACCCCATAAAATAAAGACAGCAAACACTCTTCTACACATGGCTGAAGTGTAAAACACAACAACACAATATATAGATGCACGAAGCTGCTCTTTCGTTTGAATTGTAGCTGTAGGCATTGCTGCTGCAGAGTTGGAGGAGACGACCCAAGAGAACTTGAGAGAGCATGCGTGTTAGTGAGAGAAGGAGGTCTGCGTGTCTTATAAACCAGAGGCACAGTTTTGGCGGTTTTCCACTGCGTGGTATCTACTCGACTCGCCTCGGGTCTACTCGCTTTTTTTGGTTTTCCATTACGA
>NC_048430.1:7272428-7303385 GCF_013103735.1 Etheostoma cragini
ATAATGGGCCGAGGCGAGCCGAGGCGGGCCGAGGCGAGCCGAGGCAAGCTGTTACCAGCAGTGGAAAAACGCCATTTGACTTTTATTCTGAAGTGGGAGGTTTCAAAATAAAGAAGTCTATTCATGGCGATTCTCCAGGGTGCTGCACTTGATCACTTGCAGCCAATAAGATCACCACACAACGTTTATTCATCTGTAGAGGATTCTTCTCGGTACACGTTGTTGACAGTGACACGTATTTACTCATGACATCTATTTTAAACTTTCAGCAGAAGAAGACTGTGACACGCTAACTGATCTATCCTATAAAAAGTATTATCACCGTGTTGCCATCCAGTGTCTTAAAAGTTCATTTAAAAAGGTCCAAGGCGTTGAGATCATACATCCCAATCAACTCTCTCGCGCCACGCAGTTCAAAGTACGTTTTACAGCTACGGTAGCCTTCACGCTTCAAAAAGCCCGTCTTTTGCTCTTTTCAATCTCCTTTTTCGTGACAAAGAAGAAGACTCCTGTTCCTGAAATGAGGATTTTGAATACATGTGGTCCTCCATGTTTCGTTCAAACTTGCCGGGGCCAGGAAGCAACGAGTGAGTTTATTATGTGACAGCAAAAACACAAAAGGCATATGTCCTGGATGTCCCTAACGTATTTCAAGATGGCGCATGAATACGGAGCGTCTACCCCACTTCATGCGAATGGACATGTAAAATTTCAAGCCAATGGGAATACTTGGAATTGATGGTGATGGTAAATATTCATGAAAAAGTATTTGTATCATATTTGTGTACAGAAAACACAGATTTTCATAATGAACAACTAAACGTGTTACACACTGGACCTTTAATGGGACATGGTGTATAGTTAGCCAGGCTAGCAGCAGGGCTCTGGGGAAACCTACGTCAGCGGGTTTATCACGTTGCTTTCAAGTGAAATATTTCCAAATTATTGGATGGCTTGTCTTTAAGTTTGAATGATCTACATAGGGTTTAATCATGAGACTTTTGTTATCCCCTGAAATTTCATCTAACTAGGTCAGGTAGTGTCTATTTTAGCAGTTTGTGATGGTAACACAAAAGAAACAAACTGAGGATATTGGGTCTGTATTTGAAGCTCTTTTTGATTTGTCAGAGAAGAAATATCAAACATTAAACTGTTCAATTCATTACTTGGGCTTTTTTGTTGAGCAGGTATTATTGACATGCTATGACCTTCGATTTAGCAGTAAGAAAAGAGTGTGTGTGCCCGGAGATCCAAAATGTGTTCATTGATTTGTTCCACAGCTCAGTGGTGGAGAGCTCTCACATATGCTCTTAGCTGCTTTTCCACACATGGGCTAAAATGAGATCTGCATGCTCTTATCGTGTGTGATGGATGTTAGAGATGAAAAGATGAACAGCTTGAGAACATTCACGTCATCGGACAACTGAAGACGGTTGATTGATCGCACGATGGTTTGCCTTTTCAGGCAGTTCTGTGTAGGCTGTTACGTATCGAATTAAACATATAACAGCTTAAAAAAAAAGAAGAAAAAAAGTCTAATCAAACACACTGAAAACAGGTCCTCCTGCTAAATTTCACTGCCTGTAGGCTGCGACGAGCTTAACAAAAAATATGACATAAAAACATATTAAATCACAAGTTTCCTAGTTCCATTTGAAGGTTGAGTTTCCCACAACTGACCAGAGCCTTCCCTCGCCATGGAGTGAAGAAGCAGGACTTCTGGGTCAGGCCCTCAGTGGAAAAGAGGTTAATGTAAGTTAGCCTCAGGCTTGATATGATCATCCACAGAGCATCATAACATAATACTAAAGAATGATAAAGGGTCAGCATGATAATGATGAGCTCTGACACTTTATGTGCATAATACACACACACTGCTCTTTGAGGTGTAAACTGGTGCGGATGAAGGAATGGCTGAGCAACATTCAACTTAGAGTTTTTGACACGCTTTTATTTTCTAGACTTTGTAATTCCAACGCTGGTTTCAGTTCAGTTTATCTCTAAGTTGCATCAACGAGATTTTCTTTCTGAATTAGCGTGCCGTTGGTCCTGTCCTCCACTGTGCTGGTGCAACACGCAGTGCTAGTGGTTCTTTAGTAATGGTAAAGTCTAATAAAGTTTACTTTGTCCACTTTTTATGTTTGGGGGTCTAAAATCTAAACCTACCTTTAGGGGACTAAATCTAAAACCTGCACCCCTGGGGATGTTTAAAAAAAAAAGGACTCAGAAACTAAATGGAAGGCCACAATTTTCAAAAAAACAACCTGTTAAAGCGATTATTTTCACAATCAAACTACACGTGAACACAGTCACAATCTAGAGATTGTAATATCTTAATATGAGACAAGTTTTGTTTTTTCCTGGTTTTATGGGCTGCATTACAGTAAAGTGATGTCTTTTTCTTACCAGACTCTTCTACTGTTCTGTTATCCACATTATTGGTAATTAAACATAAAAACTAGACAAATAGCCAGCCCTACAATATTGCTGTTGATGTATTTGGTCAAAAACATTGTTATATTGTTCATTTTGCCCAGCTCTAACTTGAATTATATATGTTTTTTTTCATACTTAGGTCTAAATGCGTTTGCATGTGTATTGCATTTCTGCTTCTCCCGTGTTGTCACGCACAAGCAAGGAGTGTGTACTGTGTGTGTGTACTGTGTGTGTGTGTACGTGTGTAATGACATACAGGGTTTAACAGTCGGTGATTGGGTTTGAAGTGTGACATGTTCTCTGTTGCCCTACTCCTCCCTCCCCACCCCCTCACTAAGGGTTTATGTGACCGTGAAGTACAGTGATTGATGATTTGCCAACTACGTTTACACACACACACACACACACACACAAACCCCCGCATCATACTTTGAAGATGACTTGACCCACATCTTCACTCTGCTGTCCCAACATGGCAGAAGCAGCAGATCTGGGTCACACAAGGTTACACATCACTATTTGAATGTTTATTAATTCACGGTAAAGCGAATGCCGGCAAACAATAATACATACTACATATAGTAAACGCCACACCCTCAGCTGTAGCCATGGTAACGTGCCAGTTAGTCAAAGGGTACTATGTGCTGGCTCGGTGTTGGACAGACTTTTTTGGCAAAAGACTTCTGCTCACCAACTGTGAATATATTAACAAGCCCTGCAACGCTCTCACATGCTCCCGCTCCTATCACAGTAAGTGAAACTACAGCGTTTGCAGCTATTGGCATCAGTGCACGAGAGCAGTTAGGCCAGGAGGGCATGTTGCTTTTATCTTGCCTGTGTAACTCAATTTGAATTCATTTCAATTTTATTTATAATGTCAAATCAAAACAGAAGTCATCTCAGTACGCTTAACAGATAGAGTAGGTCTAGTCCACACAGTTTACAAGTCCCCAAAAAGCATGCGTTTGATGCAACAGCGGCAAAGAAAAACTCACTTTTAACAGGCAGGAACTTCAGACAGAACCTGGATCTTTATGGGCGGTCATAGGGGGGGGAGAGAGAGAGAGAGAGAGAGAGAGAGAGAGAGAGAGAGAGAGAGAGAGATGACTCACAATAATTAAAGCAGTGGGTATAATAGAATGAATAACTCACACTTTGAGGTGTGTTTGCAGGGTTTGCTCGTTCTTCCTTTGTGTCAAAAACCGCAACCTTTTTTGTAATGTAAAGCTACTTGGTTTGGCTTTGCTTGTCAGCAATGCATAGTTATATTTTAGTTAATGTCTATTAACTGGCCATTCTGTGGCTCAGTGGACAAAGGCACAAAGCACGCAGGGATGTGGAGTTCACCTCTGCAGGCTGACCTGACTGCAGCAGGTCAACCTTTATGTATCACTGCCTAGGATCGAATAAAGCAGAGGGTTTCCTAAAATAAAATAAATCTAATCTGACGCTGTGTTCAAATCCAGGCCAAGGCCGGCTCTTCAATGAGCTGCGAGTCTTTTAAAGTGATCTAGGATTACAAGGGGTTGAGTCTAGTTTTATGGGTGAGTTTACAGCTCAGTAAACTCATCTGGACGCAGTTTGCCTCTGGGTTGCTGTAACCTGCCTTTATCCTCAGGTTCCTTCATCTTAAAAAAAACGGGAGTGATAGGTTCCTTTATATTCTGAAACAACCCCTGCAGATTGAGTTATTTGTTGTGGACCTACCAAGGTCTACAGCAAGTAGTTGCAGCGTCTTCACAGCTTCAAACAACTTCAAACGCAGACATGCCAAAGCCACTCTGACTTCCCTTATCCCTTTTTTGCTTTAATGCTCCCTCGCGGAGCATTAGCTCAGATCCCTTCAGCCTCGGAATTACAGCTATGATGTCAATACACATTGTTAGTGATTAGTGCTTGTGTGTCTGTCTGGAGTACTCATCATCACTATTTTGGACATGTTTTAAAGGGCTGTGATATTATCATTTTTGACACTTGAGTCCACAGGGGCTGACTTGGTGTTTGGCGCCCTACTTTTCCTCTGTGACGGGCCTGTACTATTAGTGTTTTTCTACCAATAAGACTTATTTGTTAAGGATAAATGCTTGCATCCATGATCATACTAATGTAATATAACCAATACACAGCTCCAAAAATCTCCATCTAATTTTGATTCTGACACATCTTACAAAACACCTTTAATCATCCTCGGACGAAGATTTTTCTGTACCTTTCTAACTTGACCGGACCATCTGGAAGCTGAGGTAGCATCGGAGCACAGTGTGTTGCTGCAGCAGCCGGGTCCTCGAGAAAGAGATATGAGCTGGCATCATGCCACAGAGAGACGGAGTCAGACAGAAAGAGAGAGAGAGAGAGAGAGAGAGAGAGAGAGAGAGTGAAACGTACCAGTTATTTGTGTATACAGTACTTGGATGTGTTTGCATTATGTGGATGTGTGCCTGCTGAAGAGCTGAACACACAGCACCATACAAGGACAAGTCATGCAGGAGGATCAGGCAGTCTGCAGGGTGGCACTGCTGCTGCTGGCACTGCAGCTCTGTGACGGTTCAACCCAGGTGGAGTATTTGAAGGCCGAATAACGAAGGTCAAGACAGTTTACCGGTGGTTACAACTGCAAGTGTGTGTGCCGTTTTAAACGCTGGTTGTGCTACCTTCTCAGGCAATGGTGGTAACTTACATTAGCCTTTTCCAAAAGACTCCACACAAACATGTCTTACAATAATATAACCATAGTCCACTGAGAATAGAAGTGACGCTGAAACGCAAATGACATCACAATGTTTCTTACTGTGGGAAATTGAAGAGTTTCTCGTTAGAAGCAAATACAGTTGACGTTGTGATCTACTCTACAGTAAATAACCAGTTAAGCTGCATCATATGCATCCTTACAGAGGCAGACTGAGTGTTACTCTCTTAAAGTGTCTGTCTGAATGTTTTATAAATCATCCGAGCGAAGTCTACAGAAGATGAAAGAGCCTCTGAAAATGATCTAACTGCTCTGAAGTCCATATCTGTGTGTGTGTGTGAGAGAGAGAGAGAGAGACAGAGAGAGAGAGAGAGAGAGAGAGAGAGAGAGAGAGAGCACACAAGTGATTTATGGAGAAGTGAGGTCAAATATCTTCTACCTAATAATAAATCAATCACGCACACACACACACACACACACACACACACTCATGTGTTGACATAGTTTCCATGGTGAGGGAAAGTGTTGAAGAGTCATTACCCCCCCGCCCCCACACACACACAAACACACACACACACACACACACACACACACACACACACAGTCTAAGGGGGGGGTCAGTTAACACTCTCTCCCTGTCAGATATGCGACTGTTGCTGCTTCAGTAAAAGAAAAGGTTTGCAGTTCTGGAGTTAACTACTATAAAGTAGTAAGTGAAGTAAAAATTACAAAAGCAAGAAATGATACTCCCTAATTATGCAAAATGGCCCATATTGGAATGATGTATATTATTGTCACACAAGTATTTATGCATGAATCGGTTTTGTAATAGTTGATTACTTAATGAACCACTGGGTAGCTTGTGCATTCGCTGCCAGAGGATTGTAGCGGTAGAGACTACAGTTCCCATAATGCAATGTAAGGGCTTCCCGGGTTTTGGGTCAGTAAAGAGTTGCTGTTAAGCTAACCCATGACGTACAGCTTCATTCATTCATCATACAGGGATCAAGTCTTATCTTGACCTATAATAATAGCAGAACAGAAACATGATATATGAGTGTGCTGCACTTTCATTGTTTGTTTCTTTAGAAATTGCTTGATGACGCTCTCTCGCACACGCTCTCACGCACACACTTACTTAATAAATACTTCCGAGTATCACCCTTAACACAGCAGCTCCACATGCCTTGGAGCCACGGTGGAGCATTGTGGGTAAACTGTGGGTACAAATCAGAGCCATAATGGAAGGTGCAGTGGCACCTGTGAGGGATAGAAGAAATGAGCCTTGGTGTCTCACCTCTCCACGCTGCGTAGTTGGAATCGACGTGAACCTCCTGCTGCTGGTGATGAGTCACTCAGCCAAGTGGATGACGTGGGGTGAGATCTCACCCCGGGCCGGGCGCTCTTCTCCGTCAGCCTTCAGCCAGCTCTCACAGCCTCGTCACAGGGTGTTGAAAAGACATGCTTTGGCGGTTTGAAGACGTCCATCGTCACACGTCACAGTGATGGGAGAGAAACAGTTTTAAGTTTTAAGCTTTTTGTCAGAGCCGACCTGAGTCGCGCTGTGAATTTATAACTGAAACGGGGATGAACCAACATGCTCCATAGTGGTACTAGAGGTCAAACATGCAGGGCACCTTTAAACTTGTCTTTTACTCTTAAAAGTTTCCCATCTTTGACAAACACAACAAATACAGAATGTTTAGATCCTCTTAAAGCAACACCAAAGGACGTTTCCTCTTGCATAGTGCCTACATAGCCGCTAGAGACCCTGTTGCGAGTTGATGAACCACTGAAACAATTTTGGAAACATTATTTTACGGTACAAAAACAATGTTGGGTGTTGCTTTAACATGATCAATTACAGAAGCAGATTTTGGTGAGAATCCTGGCATTAAAATCAATTTTAAAAATATGCCTTTTAATTCCTCTTTTTCATCAACTTAAGCATGGGTGTGTAAATGTATGTGAGCCACAGTATATGTTTACCCACAATAGGCCCCAGATATTATAAAAATGTAATTCACTGCAGAACTATTTGACCTATTGTTCTACACCTTAGGAGTGCCCAGCCCCTCCCTTCTGAGGATCTAATCTGGCACACCCATGGGTGAGCAGGTGATCTATCACCCACATCACAGGCAAAAATAAAGCAAAACCACAATCAACCCATAAACACGCCTATGTCAAATGAGGTATCAAATAAACTAAAACATTACACTAAAAATAAGGATTAAGCAGACAATAAACATTGTGAGTACAGAGGCTAGTGAAAAGGGAGATAGGCAGCCTTCTCACAATCTGCACATGAGGAACGTTTGGGTGAAACCCCAAATGCAAATGTGAATAAACTAGTCTGCTTCAATCCAATCCTAGCATTGCGTTATTTCAGGGGGAAAAACAGTGGGAGAGTAAAAACACCAAACGGGCAAGAAACAGACAGCAGACTGGTGTGTGTGATGGAGGCGAGGCTGTAAACATCAGCGTTGATTACGATGCATACGAGAAAACGCGTCGCCTCTGGCGGACTCTGGGGAAAGCCGAGTGCTTACTTCACTCCACGAGCTGCTGAATGTTTTGTTATATGGAGCAACCCGCAAGCTGTGGCACGTTCGAGTCGGAGCTGCTGGGTAACACCATGAAATGTGCCATCTCTAAAACAGCAGGAGTGGAGGGTGGCTTTCGTGATCATGGTGGAGATTATTTATATATATATATATATATATACACACACACTGTATATATCTCACACAATCACCAATGAGTCAATTAAGGAAGACAATGGTATGATAAGGCAACATTACCAAATGATCCATGACAGGCGTGAACGTGAACATAAACGCACGCGCACACACACACACACCAAGAAAATTGGGTCAAATGGACCCTGAGAGAGAACAAGTGCAAGTTAGAAAAGCTACAGACCCAGCCAATCAACACTGGATCTTTCTGTTCTCTCATCTCCATCTCATGTGGAGATGAGAGAAAGAGAAAGGGTGATGTTGGGGAGAGAGATAGATAGAGGGTGAGTGAGAGAGAGAGAGAGTGAGATAGAGAGAGAGTTGGATAGAGAAATTGTTATTAAAGAGGTGTAACCCAGGAGAGCGACAGAGGTTTCAGCTCATCTGCATTTATAATGGAGAGTGAAAGAGAGATCGGTGTGGTGAGGGGAAGTGAAGAGAGATGCAGGGAAAGAGGAATATAGAGCAGAGAGATGGAGTGAAAGAGATTGGACAACAGAGAGAGAGAGAGAGAGAGAGAGAGAGAGAGAGAGAGAGAGAGAGACTATAAACAGACAGAACATAAATCCCATAAGACTAACGAGGGGATGGGTGACACAGTGTTAAAGACGTGAGGGAAGAGGGAGAGATATAGCCGCGGTCCAATGTTGAATCATAAAACATTTATTCTGCTAGAAGTTTTTGAAGTTGTTGTTTTTTTTTTTTTTTTCAGATGTTTGCAAGCATAGAAAAACCTGATTGATGGCTTGCCCGGAGACGGAGAAAACCCAAATTGGCCCACATTTTGTCACAAGCCTCAGAGCAGGAACTCTGATCACGACCACATCAGATCCGCCACATTTCAACAGGAAGGGGGGAGACATGGGCTACCTCCACAATTACATAACTGTTGGTGTTAGTCAGACAAGAAATTAACTATACCAGCACAAACGTGCAGAACAAAGCAGGTAAAGCAGTGACATCGTAAGGAGGCCCAGTTTGAATCCCCCATATTGAAGGGATACTATAGAGCGAGGCGGTTGTTATGGTGACTATAACCAACGCAAAGGTTAATAACTGACTCTCTAATTGATGAATTATTAACCCACCGAGCAGCAGCAGGAGCTCAGACCACACCCACCAACAAATATAAGTACACTGGCCAATCAGAGGTCCTGTTGCTGCTCTGTGGGTTGGTCTTCATTTAACTGAATGGCGGCACATTACTAATAAGTCTTTAAAATCGGATGGATCGCCTAGCAACCCAAGCAATCAAATGTCAGTAAACTGATGCAGTGGAAAACGTCCACTCAGAGTCTTCCAGAGATAGGTCCAAAACACCATGTTCTGGACAGATTTCTGATTATAGTTGATATTTCTATCCCCCCCCCCCCCCCGAGATCAGTGGCTTCTGCTTGTTGGTATAATATCAACAGCAGCAATTCATCCTCATCGCCATAAAAACAATAAAAACCAGAACACAAATAATATACAAAAAGGAATACATCTTACAAATCTATTTATTTAAAAAACATATTCCATCATACTCATTGCGATAAAATAAAAAAATAAAAAGTAAAAGGACACTGGGGAATTCTCGCAGTGACATGTTCAGTGGTGTGCATCAATGCTGTGTGTGTGTGTGTGTGTGTACACGTGTGTAGATGTGTGTTTACTGTTAAGAGCATTTGGCACGGAGCCCTATTGTTCACCTGTGTGAATGTATGAGTGTTAATGATAGTGGTCAAATCCATTAGAAATACTGCAACAGCTCTGTCACAGAGAGGCACACACACACACCTGTGGAGTGGGTTTAAGGAGACGTATAACAGACACATTGCATCAAGATTTCTCAAAGTGGGTTTTTAACTGAAGGAACATATCACTCTGTTGTCTTGGGGTTTCCTATGGCTGATGGCGTGAATTGGCGTGACTAGGAATTTAAATCGATTGAGTATCATCAATCTGAAATTTTTATGGGTTTGGACCTTGTGTTCTGATTGGATAATAGTAGCTCACTGGCTGCCTGGCCAGGCCCAATTTGAGGCAGTTTTGTGCACAAAGTCAGAGCTCAGTGGGCGACAGATCATTGTATGACTATGTACTGTAACATCCCACACAAAACACCCTTATTTTAATCTTAACTTGGAGTGTTTTAGCTCTGAGGGGGAAGAATATGTCCCTAACACGGCTTCACACGAGCAGTGGCCTGACTACAGCCTGATACTGCTCATAAAGTTCAAACAGCCGCTTAAAATACCTTTTTTTAAACTATTTAAAACATCAAACAAAGCCCCGTCCAAGCCAAGTCGAAGGAGGAGGAAACACAGCCTGGCACTTTTTAATTCCAAAACCTAACAGGTCTGTTTGGATCCTGCTGGGTTTGGACACACACACACACACGTCCTCACTTTGTGTTGCTGGAACTGGGAGTGTGCGTTCACACAGCCAGTCAACGTGATACAACAATTCATTGGTTTGCGATATAAACACCGAAGAGACTCAACAGATGTCAGTTGGGAACAGCTTTCTTTCATAATCAGCTGGTCGTGTTAATGTTCTACAGACGTTTCTTTTTTTTATGGTTTTCAGTTTTGGCTGTTACGTGCCTGGTTAAACTTTTCACTGATACTCATTTGGAAAAGGGCCATACTTAGTGTTGCAGTTCAACTCTCTAAAAACCAGTTTACTGAAAGTTTTCTGGCTAGTAAGCGACAGTTAAGGAACAGTCTGACACTTTCTGAATGTTTTAAGCGTTTTAACGAAAAAAAGGGGAACTGCTCACTTGGCTGAACCAAAAGTGATAATTGGGAATTATTAACTGTCCCTTCAACTCATCAAAATCATATGGTGATTAAAATAGTCCAACATTTTAGGAAATAAGCTTATTTGCTTCCTTTTTGAGAGACAGATAAGAAAATTTAGAACATGGTTAGCTTAGCTTAGCGTAAAGACTGAATAGAAAACGCTCAAATTCCTAAAAATGACTACCAGCACCTCTAACACATGTTATCTGGTTGTTTTAATCTGTATATAAATTAAAATTTTCCATCTTAAAGAGCAGTTTATTCCTCTGCCCAGCCAAGAAATTGTTACAGCTTTTAATTTCCCACCGAACCAAATTTCTAAGGTTTCAACATTTTTATTCGGCTATAAATAGCAATAAATCTTACAACGCGTTATTATTGAGATTTAACGGTGCTGGTGGGTGTTTTTTTATTCACTTTGGACTGATTGGGTCTAGCTGTGTCCCTTGTTTCCGGTCTTTATGCTAAGCTAGCCTAACCACATCCTGACTCTAGCTCCGTACTTAAATGCACTGATATGAGATTGAGAAAGATCTTATCATATCGGAAAGAAAGCAAATACACGCATTTTCCAAAATGTTTCCACTATTCCTTTAAAAAAGCAAAACTAAAACTCAGAATCATGCATGATTGTTCAGAAGTCATCGAGTTTCTTGCACCAGAGCCCACACAGAGGCATGTTGCTCACATGAACACATGCGAGGCTAGATTAGTGACAGCTAGGTTTAAATACCTGGATGTATGAGACTCTGATGTCATGAAAAATGTAACCCAGGAAAAGGCTTGTGCTGCTCCTGAATGACATCAGTCTGTCCTTATAAAAAAAACAGTACATGCAACTCTGTCTCACAATCTGTACCACAGCACTCGCACTAACACACACGAGACTCTGGTAAAACAACAGCGGGATACATTTCTGAATATCTATAAAAAGAAGAGTGCTTGCTGTCACCACTTTTAGTGGCTGTTCAAGTGTTGACCCGGCGACATGAACCGAGCACGCCTCTGTTATCTCAAATATTGGCACCACGTACAGTATATCTCAAACACGCTAACTGCATATGTCATTGTAAAGCTTAAAAATGTCTCGGATTTTAAAATGTCGTCATTTTTCAAAAAACTAGAGTTGAGAATAAAAGTCTTTTTGTTAAGGTAGGAATACTCTGGGATGGCAGTTGTAGTGCAACACCTGTGGTGTGGAAAGCACGCCGAGCACCACTTTTGTTTTCTAGGACCATATGGACGGGACTTTGTCTACTATAGGAATAAGTCTCAGGCTGCGTAAAGCGCCTAAACCCTGCACATACAAAACAACCTTAGTGACCTAACAGGGATATGTCGAGGCGCAGGCACACATTTTCCTCAAAAGGGAAAATCCAACGAGGTATGCTCGTGTGCCTGGTTGTTCTTTGCAGGGAGCCTTGGCATCAGAAAAAAGTAGTCCAGCCTGAGAGCTTCATCTGTTCTCCTTTAGTGGTCCTTTATTCCCAAGCGGCAGTGATGTCTCAGAAGCATCCTGTTCCACACAAATTAAACTCTTGAGTTTCTTGGGTAAAAAAAAAAGAATCACTGGAAGCTCCGTCGATATTAATGGATCTCCATAGAAAGTCAAGTCTCGTTGGCGCGTTCCCCTGCTCCACCACTGCAGAGCTGAGGAAACCCCGAGCACCCCCCGAAAGCACTGCGATTGACGAAGTCGGGCTTCGGTTTCCAAGGCGATGGGTCGTTTTACTCCCAACGTCCTTCGCATGGAAACAACTGGGTGTCCCAGAAATCGTCTATGGGCGTGTGTCTGTTGTGTGTGTGGTGTTTCCTGTGAGCGCTGCAGTGTGTGGGTGCGGGGGAAAGTGTTTGTCAGTCCATCTCCAGGTCCATGAGTTTGTTGCGGGAGCGCGGAGTGTGTGTGGTGTTGCGGCAGCAGCACTGGGCGCAAACCAGACCTAGGACCAGAGAGAAGAGGCCCACACCTGGAGACACACAAAAAGGTTAAAATAATTAAAAAACACACCATTTTACCAACACTACTACTGGTAATCTTACTCACACATACATGTTCTCCCAATACTACTACTAGCGAGGTTCTTTTACCATTTTAACAACCGCATGAATTATGTTTTTAATACTTCTACAGCTAGTACTGCAAGCCTGTCCACCGCAGGAACTTTTCTAATGGCTCAGTAACTTTTAGGGTGAGGTTTACAGGGCTAAATGTTTGACAATGCAGCAAAACCAAACCTTCTGCCAACTTCATTCACTCAATAACAATGGTACTAGAATCAGTATTACAGGCTATTACAGCTACCAGCCTAGAAATCTAGACACAACCTAGCGACAGAAAATGTAATTCGCAGCTAGGGTCAGTTGAGCAGCTCTACGTTGGCTTGTGAGCTGGAAAAACCAAAATCTGGTCAGGCCAATCACATTGCGTCTAGAGTCGGTGGGCGGGCTCAATATAAGGACGGCAGGGTAGCGCCGGTTCTGCGTGAATTCTCTGCTACTTGAAAACAAAGAAGATGGCTGCTGCTGCTGCTGGCAAACAGCGGCCTTTAAATCGGCTTTGGAAGACTTGCAGTTAAGCAGTGAAGTCATTCTTAAAAAAGGAAGATGTGGTCTGAGTCAACCAGTGTGGCTCTGATTGGTTGTAGCATTAGAGGAAATTTGAAAGAATCGTTGATCCCGCCCCTCGGAATGAGCCCTGCCTACGGTGGGTTCTTTATGTGGGTCTGGCTTTTTAGGCTAGCTACTACTACTACACTACTACTACTACTACTTAACTATAATCAACTATGGATGCCTCTAAATAAAGACTTTCCTTATGAATACCAACTAAGGATGTCCCCGGCCTTTTATACAAGATCAGCATTAGAGCCAATTGAGGCATATTTTATTGGCTGGTATCGGCTATATTAAGCCTGAACAAATTCAGATGTGTGTCTTATTTAAATCCACTGTGCACTGACAATCCCAGCTATCATATATGTGTCCTAAAATAAGCATGAGCTCAGCAGTGGCAGCAGCCCGTCGAGCGCCAAGAGTTCCCTCTCGTCTGTCAGCCAGCCGTCTCTGAGAAGATGTCCGCGCTGACAGCGAGCGTCAGTGAGTCAGGCTCACTTTCACAATTCTGCTGCTGCACCTGCTCTTGGCTAGAAACTCGGTTTAAACTTCGATATTTTGATCATCTAGACATCTACCAGTAAAAAAAAAAGCTTACAAAAATAGGCCATAATAGTTTGTCATAATAGTAGTCTATGGCAACAGCGACAAATGGATGTGGATGGGTTACAACGTTCAGTTGTGCTATTGTTTACAAGATGTCCACACAATACACACAATATCAGAGTATACTCAACATGGAACAGTATGCTGAACCTATTTCTATGTGAAATAGAGATATTGAATAGCAATATTAAATTAGTAGGCTTAAGCCAACACCTGACAATGCAACATACACACGCATGCATGGTGGCGGTGAGGTTACCTATTGAGGCCGCTACTCCGTATAAGAGAGGTAACTTGAGGGAGTCCCACACTGCAGAAGGAGAGAAAAGGGAGAGCTTTGGTGTTTAATAGGAGCAAATAATTGTCAAACAGGGTTTCTGCAGGTTTCAACAAGTTCAATTTAAGACTTTTTAAGACCTTTATGAATGAAATTTAAGACCTGTACCACGAAATAAAAGTACAACAAAATGCAGGGTCACAAAAGTACTTGCAAAGTCCAAAAACTGAAAAAGAATTGAATTTTGTTCTGAAAATTTGCAGCAAATTAGATTTGGATGAGCGAAAGAAAGAACTCCAACACCACAGAATAAAAAACAACTATAGGTAGCCTTATATGGACATAGGAAAATTAGGAATACAACACATTAAGAACACAATATTCAAATTTAAGACATGTTAAGGCCTAAAATTTGGATTTTGAAAAGTGACTTATTTTTGCTGTTGACTTTTAAAGACACCCTGTGGGCACACTGTCCAAAACTGACAGCAAATTCAGTTGAGGATTAAAGTAGACGTTAGTTGTAAAATGAAGCGGTTCTCTCACCAGCAAATCGGACTGTAAGGAAGACTCGAGGTGACGTCAGCCCTCCGGCTTGAGTCCAGGCTCCTGTTGAGGCCGACAGGTACCAGGGAGTGGCGACGCAGTGATACTCCCCACTGTCACTGGGAACCACAGAGCACATGCAAACACATAGTAATGTAAGTCTGCGGCGGAGACTGTCATAATGATGATATAATATGTCTTGTGAAGAACAAAGCATGTTTGCCAATGACCCACCCCTGTTTACCCATAACCCCACTCACCTGTCCTGAGTGCCATGGATGTTCAACAGGTAGGTGTGTGTGTCTTTGCGCTCTATTGAAATGTCACTGGATGAGTTGCGAACGTCTTTCGTCACAACGCCGAAGCGGTCGACGCTGGCCACCTCGGTCGTTGTCTCTCCGCCGCGCAGCCTGGTGAAAAACCAATGCACCTCATAGGCCAGGTCATCTGAGAGAGAGAGAGAGAGAGAGAGAGAGCAGTTTAAGTAAAGCTGATATAAGTTTCATATAAGTGTTTGCTTGAGAAAGCTGCAGCCAGCTTTTCAAACCAAAAGTCTGTTAAATTTAGAAATAATCAATCAATCAATCCTAAGCACCACCTCTTTTTGTCAATGCACCAATCCCAGCTGGGCGATGGATGCTCTTTGATATATTTCCATATTATCAGCTGCCCAGTGCCTTTAGTTACCCTATATGTTACAAACTACTAAAGGCAGCTTAAAGATGGTTTAAAGATGTGCCTGTGGAATGTGCAACCGTGTTGTTTTCAATCCGTCCAAACAAATACATTCAAAAACGAGTCCGCTCAAAACGAGTCAGCTGGGTAGCGCTAGTCGGCCAGAAATGAAAAATACGCTTTGGTATAACTCTGTGTGGAGTCAAGGACTCAACCTGCCCCCGTTATCACTGTAAACTGCACGTGTGTTATTCATATATTATTTAGTTCAAAGTTAGGAGTGTATGAAGGCAATCAGCTGGACATCAGTATCATCACCAAGGACACCTGCGTCAATTATAAAAGGGATATTAAAGACACATTTTCCATTTTAAAGTCCCATGACAAGGTGTCATCACTTCTTTAATGAAATATATTTCGTCAGTGAGGGGGTCAACCTTCAGTGTGAACCCCTGGGCTGTTTGTCATAGGGCAGTTTTATAGGACGGGTAGAAAGGGGACGCCTGTTGAAAGAGTTGCAATAACTTCACGGTTGAACTTTCCAGTTGCTCCCACTTGTGCAGGATTACATCATCACTGAGGAGGCGCAGTTTTTCCTGGAAGCGCAGGCGCCCATTTCGTGGAGTCAGTTTTGTAACTATCTTAAGCTAACATTTACTTTAGTAATAGCCTGCCTGCAATTAGAACTGGTAAACTACTTACTGTGTCATTTAGAGCACTTAAACCAGCTCACACAGAACGAATGATGTTGCATCACGACATTTTCACATGTGATGTGACTGCTAGGATTACCAGAGGAGAGTTATTGTACTTATTACAATTCGGAGATTGAGGGAGGGAGTGATTTTTGGATGGATTTGCAATGCAGCCCCAATTTTACTAGGACGACTACAGAAGATAGGAGGATAACCAAAAAAAAACAGGAGACTCCACTATCACCACATTTAAAACACACACCGGCTGCCGTTCCTTCTAGTGCAATAAAAGATAAAAAAAATAAAGGTAGAGCGTAGGACATGCGACAGAAAAAAAAGAGGATAGTGATGAAAAAAGAAAGAAAACAGATACAAGAGAGAATTTGTGGAAATAGATGTAATCTATGGAAACGCGGGGCGAGCAAGATGCAGAGAGAGAAAGAGAAAGAGGGAGAGAGAGACAGAAAGGCACAAACTAGTCATTAGTCTGTCAGGGAGAGAGGGACTATCAGTACTGTAGCTCCCACACACACACACACACACACACACAGACACGTAAGCACGCACGCGCACACACACACACACACTCACACACATGCTTCTTGATGATGATAAACATGTTGGAAGTGATGCACGCACGCACAATAAAAGCCCCATTCAGCCTGAGTCATCCTCTGTCATTTAGGAGACAAATAGAGGATACAGATGAAAAAAAAAAAAGTACATTTGCGAACAACAACGTGAAAAAAAAATGATGAAAAACAATTACGGCAAAAAAAAAAAAAAAAAAAGAGTCAACAATGAGAGCTGGAGAAATGAGGAGGAAGAAAGAAGGGAATATAATGAAGAGAAAGAGGAGGAGAGGAGGAGAAGGGTGAACTCAGCCACAGCAGAGTAATGAATCACATCTCAATTTCTCTCTCCCTTAATGGTTTTAATATTCAAGTGCTACATCATTAAAACTCAGTAGTAGTAGCAGCAGCAGCAGTAATAACACTAGTCGTGGTTTCAGTTTAGTGTCCTGTGGTCTTTCTATTGATCATTATCTGAAAACTTTGCCACTGAAGTCCTGACTCCAGAGCGAGATATCTCGGTGCCTTTGGGCCCGGTTGTTATTAAGTTCTGCTGTAGATGTTCCCGCCCTCTAGGTGATTATTTTAGGTGACCTCGACATAACTTTCTTGAAAGGTTTAAACTCCCCTTGACTAGTTAGCACTAGTCAGATTTGATGTAATTTGTATTTCTTTCTAGTGCATCATTTCAAGAGTAGACCTAAGTAATGTATGTCCACTTAGTAAATAAAATAGATTTCTATTTAGAAGTCATTGTTCTTAAAGATCTTTTGGGGCTTTTTTCGCCTTTCATGGACAGGACAGCTAGGGGAGAAAGGTGGACTAGAGAGGGGGAAGACATGCAGGAAATTGTCACAGGACGGACTGGAACCCTCGACCTCTGCGTTGAGGCAAAACCCTCAGAGTATGTGTGCGCCTGCTCTACCCACTGTTCCAACCCCACTATTTATAAATCATTTTAACTGCTGCGTGATTTATTATAAATGCTAACATTGTTGCAGTTAAATTTTAGCCATGTATTATTAAGTATTATTTTGTACTTAAGTAGATGCATATTATGACATAATCCTGCATTAGTGTCAGTGTAGACAGTAATAAATACCATATTTCAGATTTTTCTCATTTTCCTCGGCTCCTAATCGCCACAAGAAACCATAAAAGGCTTCCCTCCGCACGGCTAAATCTGACTAAATTGACGGCGACAACGATGGTGGTGATGAAGATGGTGGTGATGAAGATGCATTAGGACAGTGTGGAGAGGGGGCACCATTTCTTTTTTTCTTTTCTTTGCACAACGTAAAGTAGCCAAGCGCTCCGTCCACCCAGAGGAGGAAGAAACAGGAGATGACACAGAGTGAGGGGGGTGAATGGGGCAAATGAGGGGAGCTACTTTATCATTACTCCCTAATCTCTCATGTAAACCCAATCTGCGGGGAGTGATGAGGTCGGAGAATGGCCGCCAAACAACAAATGCTCTACTGTTAAAAGAAAAATTTCAAAATCGAGTTGTCTGTCTGAAATCATTTGGAGGCAATTTTGAGGCAGAAATGCCAAACAACTGATGGTTCTAGCTACTTTTTCCTTCTCTTACATTACAGTAACTTAGACTTTGACTGTTGGCAGGACAAAAAAAGGCAAGCTAAAGACAAGATGCTTAGATGGTAATGGAAATAACTGTCCCACGCTTTTGCTCCAAGTAATAATATATCATGTTAAGCAAGTAAATATGTAATTTCTTCGGGTCTTCGTGGTGACTGGAGTATGATAGAAGACTGGTGAAATGTTACCTGGTGCTGTTGGAGACAGACGTCGTGAACTCTTGATTTTCACTAACCTTTTTTATCTTAAAACTGACACCATTGACACAATCTAGGGTTAAACAGAAGCATTTCAAGCCGTTTTCTTGGCAGACATATTGTCCACATATGAGGCTGGCCTCAACGTGAGTCTTCACTGAGACCCTCTGCATGGGCGGGTTGAAGGCTTTTCTCCCAGTAAGGACCCCTCCAACAAACCAGACCCATCTGTCAGTCAGGACTCCTATCTGTACATGCTTCACTTAAACAAAGACAGGCCGAGTTCATGTGCTAGATGAAGGACGGGTACGATAAGAATGATGATCTCTCGGGATGTGGACTCAGTGTGACCTGATGTGAGGATCACGTCCTGAATGTCCTGTCCACTGGCAGATGGGAGTGATGGACGAGATGGATTACAACAGAAAAAGTTCAAAGGAAGGAACATATTGAAAGACATACTGTTAACATATTGGTGAAGTATCACTAAAATCTACCAATGTTGCTGATCACACTTTGTTGCACTGATAACCTATGAAGGCCATGAAATAATAGGGCGGCAATCTTTTTATTTTTTCAATTTATGAAATTAATAAAAAAAAGATAAATGAATACCCATCTATAACTTTCACAGAGACAATATTACAATTAAAACTTTATGGCAATAGTCGCCAATCATGTTCTTGTAGAATAACTTATCAATTGACTGATTATTGAGCATAGAAACCCAAGTGTGTGTGTGCGTGCCCGTTGTTTTGTTTCCGGTCTAGCTAGATCTGGTGTGGTGTTGTAGTTTTTCTAACGTTACTAGCTGTTGCAACAGCACGTGTAAAAAACTACAAAGTTTCCTAGGCCAAAAAAAAGGTTAATCTTGGAATTAAAAAAACTGACGCCGTTAAAATGGGTTTGCGTTAACGCCGTTAATAACGTGTTTAACTGACAGCACTGGTGTTAACATAAATAAATAACTGCAATAAACCAAAGTTATCCTTGAAATGGACTTTGATTTTATCTTCCGCATTATTGGTAAAGTTGTAATTTCATGTGAATATGATGCTTTGTCATGACAATTAATTATACTATTTTAATCCTAAGGACTGTATTCTTAAATAATGGCATCATTTAAAAACTGCCTTACTGACAGTTAAAAGATATGTGTGTTTCTCTGATAACACCGGCTTGGTGTCTGACATCGCCGTTAATGATCAAAGACACATTTTGCATAATTCGGCAGGACTGACGCATGAACTCTGGTTGCTTGTTTCAGAGACGACACCCATCTTTGAAGGAAGGGAGCTATAATTAGAAAGCCTCCGCTTTCTCACAGTTAGCCCGCATCCTTTACTTTCTTTGTTCTTGACGGCAGAGAGGACGGAGAACGAGGAGAGGGAAGGAGGGAGGGAAATGGGATTTGAAAATACTTAGCGACTGTGGAGCTTATTTTGTTTATCACATAGCCAGAAATCAACAGCAAGAGGCCCTCAGCAATGTGGACCTAGCTCAAGCTTTGGAGAGCACATGGCATCACCAGAGACCCCCCCACCCCACCCCTTCAAGGGAGGTGCAAAAGGAGTATTTGATCCCCCACCAGCAGGCTGACGCACAGCTTCTTTCCCACAGCTGTTCCTCTGTTGAATGCAGCCTCTGACCCCCCCCTCCACTTGATAAACTATAGTTTACACTGCTATACTGCACAGCTACCCTGTATACACAGAGTGAACAGAGTGTGTTACATAAGCAGCCATTTCCACAATGTATTTGCATGTAAACAGAATATCTAGCATGCACTAAAGGGGATCAGAGGTTTGTGGGTTTTTGATAAACACAAAATCAAGAAGACCCCTTGTCACGTGAATAGGGGGTCGTCATTGGTCCACAATATGACACCCAACATCACAACCTAAACAGGCCTCCGTAAACTTAAAATTTACTTCCGTCACTTCCCGTGCGTACAACTGAGTGCAACACCACGAATGCTATGGAGGAGACACTGTCCAGCATGTGTGCTTTTATCCCCATTTGCATGATTTGTTGTATCCAGACTGCAAAGACGCACAAAATAACTTGGAGGGAAACTGGTTAGCAGGCCGATTTGCCTCTAATCTAGGGATTTTTAACCCTGGAAATCCAGAGATCTCGAGAGACAGCACAGTTGTACTTTGCATCGAGTAATGCTGCTCATGAACTATACCCTTGTAGCCGAGCTGAACCAATCACATCGCTGCATCTGATGTAGGCGGGCCAGAGGCGGGCTAAACAGATGACGACAGTTTAATCTACCAGTTAGCTCCGCTGGTTGCTAAGCGTGTCGGGCTCTGGATACGTCCCTCAGTGTGTTGTTGTGATTGGTCGTAGTGTTATCCAATTGCGTGCAGTACGGTTTTCAAATGCACGCTTGGTTCCACCCAACAAGATGGCCGACGATAATTCTGTGAGAAATTGGATTTAACAAACCAGCTAGCTATGGCACAGAGAAATAAGCTACATCAGGCTAACAGGTGGTGTTTTTGGGGGATTTGTTGACAAGAGGAACAAATATATAATATCCCAAGACTTATACTAAGTTTAAATTGGTCATGTTCAATAACAGCAGGAAAAATGAAAGTTTTTGCAGGTGTAATAAGCTGAGCAAGCCAGCTGATAGAACGTCAGAAAGATGTCCCCTTTAATACTAGTTTTAGGTGGTGAAGTAGCTCCAACAAGCAGAAGGAAGGGAGATCCCGGTGGCTGGATGGCTGGGGACGAACTACAGTGTATCTCTAATAGAATATCTGGCTCCTGTCTGGGATAATTAAACTAAAATGGCTGTCTGTGGAAATGAAGACAGTCTGATTGGATTTCTCTGGATTAATCCCATGAGGAGAGTCCAAAGCGTGCGTACCCCCCCCCCCCCCCCCCCCCCCCCCCCCCCCCCCCCCCCCCCCCCAGACACACACACACACACAAAACTGACAATTACCACCAGTGCTTCTAATTAATCTGAGTTCTCTGCTCCATAAAACAGGACAGCACTGGTAGAGAGGAATACTAAACACTATAAAAACACTATTTACCTCACAGAAACAAAAAGGCACTGGGAAGCAAAGTCCCCTCTTACTCGCTGCATGCTTAATAAGACCTCCAGTAAATCAATGCAAATTGTGTTTGATATGTGGCCTGTTTAACTTGCAGATGCCCTCAGAATATCTTCCATGAATACATGAGTTAAACCGATGAGGGTCTCGTCAAAGTATAAAGGCTCTAGGTTGCCATACACGTTATTGTAGGGCTGCGTAACTCAATTTTATACAATCTATGTAGTGAGGCGTCCCTGCTCAGTCTCTCTTTAAGTTCAGGGATCCTTGGCATAAAAAGAATGTGTTCTGAACTACTGGAAGAATATAAATGGCTGCATAAGATAAATGAGAGTGCCCTGTGGATTTCCCTACACAATGACAGGTCATCATTCCCAAATAGAATAGTGACTAGAGGACAAACATTTGAAGGAAAATAGCATTGAAATTGTAAATTTGTCGAGTGAAAAAAAAAAAATCAAGTATCAGACAGTTTAAGTAAAGTCTATTTTTCTTTCTTCTTTTTTTAAACATTTGACATTTTGACACCTATAGTAATCAAAGCCCTTCATTGGACCTTGTGCCAATCACCTGGGGTTTCACATTGACTTCCACTATGAACTGAAACAGAAGAAGCCCCTGAGTGCAGTACTATTGTTGTTAGAAAATGCAGTCTTCCCAGTCTGATCGCACTGAAATCTGCCATTTCGGAGGATTCCTTTAAAGCTGCATTTTGGTTTAACTGGGAGAGCTAATGGAGTGAAAATGATGGCACTGCCTCTGCTGTTTAGGACTATCTGCTCAACATTTTCAATTTGTGTTTTACTGTCCTTTCTTCTCCTCTCTTCCTCTCTTTATGCCCCTCTTCCATCTCACACTTTATGTTTGGTTAGCCATCGTTAGCTCTCGTTTTTCACTACAGTATAGGGAGACGGTGTTTGATGTTTTCAGTCAAGACTCTTCTTTCGCTTCCGCTGAACACCTGATTTCTTTGCAGTCATCGAGAGGCCACGGAATACTAGAAAATGACAGATGAATAAATGACTAGTGAATTACATGAAACTTTTATCTAGATGTTTTTTCCCATCACGTCTTTGTACTTTAAGAACTCCAAAATGGTATTTTTTAAACTATATATCCCTCTAGTGCATAACTGAAAAACTGAATTCGATTTGATCATTTTTAAAAATTCACTTGGATTCAAGTTAGTGAGAAAATGTTGCTAAAACATAAATGGGGAGTTTTTTTCCAAACATTGTTACTTTACTCTACTGCAGTACAACTTCCTTGTTGGCTATATTAGCCCTAAAACATAACATGTACATATTATAACGTATTCCCTGTTACATAATGTGCTTATTCTTATTCAGTCAGTCAGTTTATAGGTTATTATGTTTATATGTTATAGTCATAGTCGATATTTTATCACGATCAACTGCACTGTTCACTTTTGTTCACTACACACAGTCTACAATAATAATAAAACCCTATCATGGTCATTGCATTTCTGTGAGTGATTTTTAATTTTTTAATTTTAGTTTTATGTATGTGTGACATACTGTATGTGTGAATATGTGTGATATATGTGTTTGTTGTGTTATGGTTGTCTTGCTAATGGATGCCTAAAATTTCCTTTAGGATGAATAAAGTATCTATCTATCTATCTCTCTACTACTAGCTTTATTACTGCTGCTTTATAAACTGGGGACACATGGTCATAGAAAATAATATGATCAGCTGTTATTAGTTCACCAAAAACAGTTAAGGGAGTCTTTCAGTCATCCTCTCCCATCCCCCCACCACTTCATATTCTTAACTGTCCGTCCTCTCTGTCCAACAGCTCTTTGCATTCTATCTTCTCCTCGTCCCTCTCTTCAGGAAACTTTGCATGCTGTTCTCGAGCCACTCTTCATCCATTTACTGCCTCCTCTATTCACACTCTTCCACTCTTGCTCACTTTAACAATCTGTTTAGCTCCCTCCACTTTTCCCCTATTCACTCCCACCTTCTCTCCCTCTCTCTCCATCTCGCCGTCTATTCTTTCTCTACCTCGTTCTGTCTCCCCGGATGGCTAACGGAGCATGAGATTGGCTAATTAACGGCTGCCTGACGGCCCTGCAAAGACAGCTGGGTAATTTGGTGGAGAGTGGAGAGAGGAGAGACTGGAGGAAATGAGGAGTAGAGGAGCCAAAAGAGGAGAGAAGGATGTATCATTAAACTTACCACACAGATGTATTCTTAAATATGGTTTGACGTTGCCAGGTGTGTGGCAAATTTACAATAATCCTGCTTGCATTTTCGACATAACTGACATTATACCCCTGGTTAGGATGCATGTTATTTGCATGGCGATCATATACTGAATGCTGTACTCGAGGTGGCAAAGCTTGCTTGGAACAATGATGCTGAGGATGCAGGAAAATCTGAACAAGGTCCATATAACAATGTCAGCCGACAGTAGACTTTCATATTTAGGCTAGTTGGGGGCAGCGAAGAGAGCTGTAAACAAGATTGACATACTGTATTACTACGAGTCCTGTTGCTGTCCCCCTGATGCAATGAGGTCCACAACTCACTGTCCTTGTAGTTAGCGTACAGTCGGGTTATTGTCTCCCTCTCTGCCAGGTCATGCCACATGGCCTTCAATAAAGCTGATAGTGAAGACATGGGACGGTTATCTTTGCTTTTAGCAACTCACTGCCACTGTTTTGAAGTTTTTTTAAAAGATGGATGCCAATGTGGACAGCTTGGATTTCTACATCAGATAGGGTCTTTAACACGTCTTTCATTGACATTATGCTACATCCTGAAAAGACATTCAAAACAACTTCCATTCTGGCTGCCTTTAGGAAATCTTTTAGGTGACTAACGTCCAGAAAAAAAAACATACTGGCTGTCTTTAAATATCCAATAATTAAGTCTTTAACACATCTTTAATTGACGTCCAGAAAAGACGGAGAAAAACGTAATTCTGGCTCCACAGACAACGTCTTCTGGATGCCTTAAGTAATTTTCTAAGCAGCTTTTTTGCTCCATTTTATATTATTGTGATCTCTGCTTAAAAGTTTTGTTTACTTGATAAGTTCCCATCTAAATCATCTTGATAGACAGTAAAACTGCCTTGATTCCCTATGCTAAAGTGTCTCTGTGTGTGTGAACAAGTGAAGTACAAAGATAGATTTTTCTCCAAGGGGGACCAAAGTGCTAAGCTGTTATTTAAACAAAAGAATTCCAAAGCAGAAAAAAACAGCGATAAGTTGAAAAGACCCAAACTGTCACAGTTTCAGTGCTTGGATGGTGATGTCAATTAACTACCACTGATTTCAAATAAAGTATGCAGTCTTTTAGAAACACACCGTAACAAGACTGCAACGCCATGCCAGTCATTCCAATGGTTCTGGTTGCTGTGTGCCCGCACGCAGCGGCACGCTGAGATAACACATCTATCACATAGCAAAACAACACACGGCCAAACACATAGCGCCTCAAATGCACCATGCTGAAAACATTGCTGAAACAGCATAAGATTGTACAAACTGATCAGGAAATGAACACAAACGTTAACTTTAATGACTGCAACAACAACGATCACAAACTGGGTAGGAAAAGAACATCTAGTCGTCACTAAATTATACATTTTTATTCAATTCTGATGACAATATCGCCACTGGTGGGAAATCTCCAGAAAGGAAGTGATGACATGCTACGATTGAAGCCTGAAAGGGAATTAAAAGCCACAGATCATGTCTGAAGCTCTCTCGGGGACACACCACATCGGATTACCTACCAGCTGGTGCAGGGGGTATCAATGTGTGAAACTGTGCAATTTACACATTAACTACATAAAAAGTCTAAAACCCAACATGAACTCTCTAGAAGCTAGACTGTTCAATACAAGCAACAGTATGCTTTAAGTGTTGGATGGATACACGGATGAGTTAACTGCTCTTAGAGCCTTAACAGGGAAAGAGTTTACGGCCATGCTGTTGAAGCAGCTCTGTGAGGCAGCACAGTTACAGACAGAAAGACCAACCCACTCTATCCCAAGGCCTTGCTGCAAGTGGGGCAAATCCTGGCAATACTGTAATTAGTAGCACAATGAGAAAGTGAGCGCCGCTCTTAAAGAGATAATGGATCGTTTAAGGTATTCTTATAGACGTCCCCGCAGCATTGCACAGGTTCTATGTAGTCTCTTTAATCTGTAACCTCTACTAGGGGTTCATGCAAAAAACACACAAACACACACACACACGATGGATGCAAATGTGGACAGGTGAGATATACACACACGCGCACACATTTACCTAAGTCAACAACTTCAAAAAGCACAGTAAATATGATCACTAACTGACTGAGCAGTGAGAAACAATAAGGAATATTGTGTGAGGATGTTTCACCGTGCCTATTATCATAACAAGCTCCAACAGGAGAGCCGTTTCCAGCCATTGCTAAGGAATGACACACACAAACACGCACACACAATAATGATGTTCAGTTTGCAAGTCACTACAGTTATGCCAGTTGAGTAATATCAGCTGTGACATATATACAGTGTTCAAACATGTATTGACGTGCGTATTGCTTTACAAATAACTGGTTGATTAGTTATCAGCACACCCGTGGAGCCCATTGTTCCGACACAATGGGACAAGAAGGGAACTTTAGGACATGATTAAAAAGGTTGAGTGTGTATAGTACAAGAAGACGCGAGGTAGTGGGGGTTTGGCCGTTGTGCCGTCACACAGAGCCAACGTAAGCGCCACACCTTTGTTGATACATGTCACTTGATACCAGTTTGGTAACTGGTCCATTACACTCTGTCATTCACACTCGTGACACTGGCAGTTACTTCATCTACTATGAATTGATTCCACTAAATATTAGCCAAAGCTTGATATATGTCATTCCTCCATTATTGAAAATAATGAGTATTAAAAAATATCCACATTTGCAGTACTTTGTCAGGCTACAGTACGCTCCTGAACAGCACTTAGTCACTTAGTTTCAGCTTACCTTGAAACCTGATCTCTCACACACACACACACACACACACACACACACACACACACACACACACACACACACACACACACACACACACACACACACACACACACACACACACACACACACACACACACACACACACACACACACACACACACACACACACACACACACACACACACACACACACACACACACACACACACACACACACACACACACACACACACTCTGCAGAGGAATCGCCTAATGAAGAGGTTAAAATAATAGAACCACATACTGTAAAAGGGTCATTTCACCCTAAACACCCCAAATTACACCTCTAGCTGTGTCTAGGAATGCCTTTAGTGTCGACATTCCGCATTGGCTTTAACATATCTGTCTCTCAATCTTGTGCTGCCACACAACAAAAAGTCACATTTGAAAAACTCAACATGAACATGTCTTTTATATCAAAATGGCCCTGTTACTCTGAATAATCCACAGGCCTCACAGGGGACAACTTAAAGAGACTTTCTTCAAAAGAAGTCACAATGACATTTTTTTTTTCAAAGTGAGTAAACAAGAAACTCCTCATTTTTAAATTTGTTCTTTACTCATTTTGACCAGGAGAGACGGAGACCTAATTTTATAGCAAGAATTGGTGACTGACGGCAGTATTAATATTAGTAGGATAGGTAATGATATTACTGTGATTTTAAACATTGTGATATTCTGCAATATATTGCAATTTATTACCTTTTCTTTCAAATTATGTATTTCTCTGTCTGATCATCTCTCTTCAGTAGTTTTGCTGCAAAACGGGATTGTCACGCAGAAACTGATCAACACATGTTTGATAAAAGATCGATACTTGGCGTCTGGGTTTGGAAGGAGTATTGTCCCAGAAATTATTGCAAATACTATGCTATACTAATACGATTTCTAAAAAACACTGTGTCCACTGCCAAAATAATAATATAGTATATGAATGCATGCTACACCGGTCCTTTCATTCTTCCTTCCCCTAGCGAACACTAGGGGTTTGCAAAAAAAAAAGAAAAATCTATTCACATTTGTATTGCAATTTTTTTTTGGTAATGGCATGGGAAAAGTGACTACATTTACATACCATGAATCTTATTTCTTAAAATTGAGACTTGATTTTGAAACTAATCTTGAGCCTAAAATTCGATATCGAATCGTGACATTTTCCGAACCGTGCACCCCTCGCGAACACATCCCTGCGTTACTTCCCTTTCAGCTGTGGTGCTGAGTGGGAATTTCTTCCCATGATGCAGCTGTCTGTGAGAGCACGCTCCACGACCGCCAACCCACCGATCCCTGCAGCGCTCCACTGCTGCGACTCAACATTTATCTTAATGTATGCGGATGCATTACATGCACACATAGATTCCTGTGAGGACACAGGTGCAAAGAAACGTGTTCACTTCACATGGCACCGCTTGTGTATGCTTTTTTACAGCCCCCGCCCCAAGTGCTGCGTGGTAAACTGCACATGGTAAAGAAAGGATGGAGCTTTAGTTCACAACATTTCAGAGAAGAAATGTATCTCCCTCTGAAATGCACAATAATAAACTGCACAATAATACTCAAGATATGTTGGTCTGGATCAGACTGCTGGCCAACTGGCCAACAATGTTATGTTTGTTTTTTCCCTAATGAATCTTTAATTGCATTCCAATATATCATGTGACACCATGGTGTTGCTCTTTCCTGTTCTCCTAATATTAAGCTCATTTTAAATGTGAAAGGTATTAGCTAAGATAAAAAAGTTACAACGATCTACAGCACAAGAAGTAACCAGCATTTCAAGCAGCAAACACACACCCACAGAAGAAAGTGAGAGAATGTAGAGTGCTGCGTGGATGTGTGTGTGCGTGTGTGTGTGTGTGTGTGTGTGTGTGCGTGTGTTTGCGTGTGTGAGAGACAGTCTATTTCATCTACACAACCATTTAAAATGCAGGAGTCACGTCATTCTTATTAGCGCTGCTGTTGACAGGTTGGCAGCTGAAGAATGCAGCAGCAAGTACAAAGTGTGTGTGTGCGTTTATTGATGCATGTGTGTAAAAAAATAGCAAAATACTTGAGAAAAACAGAAACAGTAATTGATTGTGATTTATGAGTGCATGCAGGAAATCAAGTATGTGTGGCTTACCTGTCTGCGTGCCGGTCTTCGGGGAAGACCCAGTGACTCCGAGCGCACACTCCATCTTGGCCGTTTCCCACGGATTAACAACGCTGGTGTCTGAATGGATGGCGACGGAATAGGACGGCCCTGCAACAACAAACACATCGACGTAAAATAAAAGACTGCTGGGAGAAAATAGGGTTCAGGAGGTTAAACACTGCTTTCAAGTCGCAAAGTGAGCCATGTCTCTAATATGCTGAAATGACCAAGGAGGAAACAGCTGTAGTGGAGATAAATAGATTCAAGAATTACTAAACATGAGCTGTAAGCACATTTAAAAACACTGTATATGGGTCATTCTTTTAATGAGTCAATAATGCAGATTAATGTCATACCCGGGATTAAAATGCCTCTCTCCATATGTAATTTAATAAAATGTTTTGACCTGAGTGGCCGAAGGTGATTTGACTCTCTGTTAGCGATCTGCTACCCAACAAGAATCTGTTCAGGATTTTTCTGTGTAAAGCCCCGGCTCTATGGATATTCTCAAATGTAATGCATTAAGAAATAATGACTCTCTTTGCATGTCCAGTGGATACTCTTATGACCCAGTGAGAAGAGTGTAAGTGCAGCCAATCGGTTACATTAGCCTGGCGAGCTAATGGTCAGAAATGGATGGATTTTTTTTTCACACTAGACATTTTGGTTTGTTATCGTAGCAGAGGTGTTACTTACTAATTACATAACCAAAGAGTCCCAGGGAGTCATGCCAGTGTGACAGTGAGTCAGCATGCACACTACCAGGACCCATTCATTTCATCATTTACACCCGTGCGTTTCCTGCTGTGGTGATGGTTTCATAATAAATTTAAAAAAAACTCATGCATTACTTCTTGAAATTTCTTGTCTTAAACTTGCACAGTGTTGCAATGTGGCTTTGGGGTTAAAGTTGGGGGGGGGGGTGCTGTAAAACCTTAGCTCTGACGTACAAATGTATTCACGTTCAAGAGTTTTCAGTGTGTAAATACCTTCATGTCGTCTCGGAATACATTTAAGATGTTCTGACAAGACTTCCCCGAAAATGCTTCACTGGTGAGCTTTTTTATTAAGACCAACAGAAGCACTCAAGAAACACTATAGAAGACCCAGTCCCAAAATGTACCTAACTGGATGAATTATATATAATTCATTCATTATGTAATATATATATATATATCTAATGCATATATAAAATAACTCATTATTCTTCTTCATCAGCAGCATATAATTTATATCTGAAGTTCTCAGCTTCACTTTCTTTTATTAGAAATCAGTTCAACCGAGCGGCTCCTTTTCTACACATCATCTCTGCAAAATACCGCCTTAAATGTTGATGTATATTCTTCAATTTCACTGTTGCCATGACGGAAAAAAGCTTTTAAAACAGCTTTCAAACCACTCGACAACGTCTGGTTAGCTTCCAAGACAAGAAATGCAGAATTCATTACTTTCACAATAAGATTTAAACTGCACGGCGTCCCCAAAACATACACGTTCAACAGCTATTCCACTCTGAAGATTATAAAGGAATTTCTTCAAACAACGTGGGTGTCATGTTTGGTTATTGGCTTGAATATTTACCCAGCCGTTTCAGTGCTGAGATCTGAAAATGTTACTTTTTTTTTTCTAACCAAATTATGTAAAACTACTTATTGGGAAGCAAAAACAAAAAGGACAACACGCCCCAAACAATCACAGTAAGAACAGTTAGTCAAACCAGATGGCAGCTCTGAAAAATCTTATGTACATTTACAACAATTGTAATAAAAAAAGGTAGCAACAAAATATAATTATATACTTAATTTCCCTCAAAAATTTAAAATTATAGAAAATGTTTGAAAGGTCACATTTTATAGCCATAAACTAGAACTTAGGAAGTTGACTGGTCAGATTGTGAAAAGATGACTGGTTTATCCTCTGGCCACTCCATATTCATGTTACCATCCACTGACAAAAATGGACAATAACAATTACTTATTTAATAGATGTGCTGTCAAACGATTCAAACATTTAATCCTGATTAATCGCATTAATGTCATGGTTAACTCGCAATTAATCGCACATTTTTTATCTATTCTAAGTGTCCCTTGAATTCTTTTTGTCCCATTATTTCTCATTTTAAGGCTCTTATCAACATGGAAAAGTGGATTATTATTGGAAACAACATCTGCATACAGCTTACTGTAGTGTTCAATTTCCCGCTAACATTCTCACTTGGAGCAAATAATCTCTCACACAGTGTAACACTGTCCATCAATAAAAGGGGAAAGAAATACTTTGACGGGGGGGGGGGGGGGG